>NW_011889751.1:133999-253188 GCF_000151845.1 Pteropus vampyrus
ATTAACCAAAACAATGCAACCAAAAAAAAAAAAACAACCCTGTTGAACTAATAAACAAATTCAGTAATGTAGGACTGAAAAATCAACACAAAAATTCTGTTGCTTTTCTATACACTAAGAACAAACTATCAGAAAGAGAAATTTAAAAAAAAATAGTCCCATTTGCAATTTCATCAAAAAGAACACGATATCTAGGAATCAATTTAACCAAAGAGGTGAATGACCTGTACACTGAAAATTATAAAACATTGATTAAAAAAAAATAAAAAAGGCACAAATAAATGGAAATGTATTCCATGTTCATGGATTGGAAAATGAATATTGTTAAAATATACATTATACCCAAAGTAATCTACAGATTCAATAAAATCCTTATCAAAATTCTAATGACATTTTTTTTCACAGAAATAGAAGAAACAATCCTAAAATGTATATGGAACCACAGAAGTTGCCATATAACCAAAACAACTTTGAGAAAGAAAAGCAAAGCTAGAGGCATCACAGTTCTTGGTTTCAAACTATATTACAAAGCCACAGTAATCGAGACATTATAGTATTGGTATAAAAACACACATAGATCAGTAGAATAGAATAGACAGCTCAGAACTAAACCCATACACATATGTTCAATTAATTTACAACAAAGGTGCCAAGAATATAAAATGGAGAAGAATGTGTCTTCAATAAATGGTACTGGGAAAAAAATAAATGGTTCTAGGAAAACTGGATAGCCAAATGCAAAAAAATGAAACTCTACCACTATCTTATACCATACATAAAAGTTAACTGAAAATGGATCAAAGACTAGAAGGTAAAACATGAAACCATGAATCTCCTAGAAGAAAACATTGTCAGTAAGCTCCTTGACTTTGGCTTTGATGATGATATTTTGGATTTGACATCAAAAAGCAAAGGTAACAGAAGCAAAAATAAATAAATGGGACTGCATCGAACTAAAAATCTTCTGCACAGTAAGGAAACCATCAACAAATAAAAAAGCAACCTACTGAATGAGAGAAAATCATATCCGATAATGAGTTAATGTCTATAATATATGAAGAAGTCATACACTCAATAGCAAAAAAAAAAAAAACCCTCAAACAATCCAATTAAAAATGGACAGATGATCTGAATATAAATTTTTTTTCCAAAGAAGACATACAAGGTGGCCAACAGGCATATGAAAATATGCTGCACCTCATTAACATCAGGGAAATGGAAATCAAAACCACAATGAGATATCACCTCATCCTGTTAGACTGGCTATCATCGAAAAGACAAGAAATAATGTGTTAGTATGTGTTGAAAGGGAGCTCTTGTGCACTGTTGGTGGGAATGTAAATTGCTGTAAAACACAGTATGTAAAACATTTATGGAGGTTCTTCAAACAATTAAAAATAGAACCATATAATCCAGTGATTCCACTTCTGGATATTTATCCAAATAAAATGAAAACACTAACTTGAAAAGATATATGCACCTCCATGTTCATTGCAGCATTATTTGCAGTAGTCAAGATATGGAAATAATCTAAGTTTCCATTATGGCTAAATGGATAAAGAAAATGTATGTATATATTCAATGAAAATTTTTTTTAATTTTTTTTAATTTTTATTTTTTATGGTGACATTGGTTAACGAAATCCAATAAGTTTCAGCTGTACACTTTAACAGTAAGGCATATATATTTACACTGAGTGTTCACCTTCCATAGTTAGATTTTTTTCTGTCACCACATGTTTGATCCCCTTTACCCTGTCTACCTCCCCCATCCTCCCACCTCCTACCCTCTGATAACCACTAGTCTATAGTCCATGTCCATGGGTCTCTGTTTGTTTGTCCTGTTCATTGTTGCTTTTAGATTTGTATCCCACGTATAAGTGATATCATGTGATTTTCAACTTTTTCTGTTTGACTTATTTTGCTTAGCATGATTATCTCAAAGTCTGTTCAGGTTGTCGTACATGGCAGTATTTTATCTCTTCTTATGGCTAAGTAATATTCCATTGTATATATGTACCATAGCTTCTTTGGCCAATCATCTATCGTAGGATACTTCGGTTGCTTCCATGTCCTGGCTACTGTGAATAATACTGCTATGAACATCGGTGTGCAAATATCTTTACAGATATCGGTTTTCAAGTCTTTCAGTTAAATATCCAGTAGAGGGATTGCTGAATCATATGGTAGATCAATTCTTAATTTTTTGAGGAACTTCCATAGTGTCTTCCAGAGTGGCTGTACGAATTTGCAGTCCTACCGGCAATGTATAAGGGTTCCTTTTTCTCTGCATCCTCTCCAACATTTGTTATTGCTTGTCCTGTTGATTATAGCTATTCTAACAGGTGTGAGATGGTATCTCATTGTGGTTTTGATTTGCGTTTCCCTAATAGCTAGCAATGTTGAGCATCTCTTCAAATATTTGTTGGCCATTTGTATGTCCTCTAGGGAGAAGTGTCTGTCCAGGTCCTCTGCCAATCTTTTTTGATTGGATCATTTGTTTTTTGTTGTTGTTATTGAGTTGTTTGAGTCCTTTGTATATTTTGGATACTAGGCCCTTATCAGAAGCATTGCTTGCAAATATATTTTCCCATTTAGATGGTGTCCCTTTACCTTGTTGACGATTTCTTTGCTAAGCAGAAGCTGTTTAGTCTGATGTAGTCTCATTCATTTATTTTAGCTTTTACTTCCCTTGCTTTTGAAGTCAAATTCATAAACTCCTCTTTAAGTCCAAGGTTCTTGAGTTTCATTCCTACGTTTTCTTCTATGTATTTTATGGCTTCAGGTCTTATATTCAGGTCCTTAATCTATTTTGAGTTAATTTTGGTGTGTGGTGATAGACAGCAGTCTAGTTTTATTCTTTTGCAGGTGGCTTTCCAGTTTTCCCAGAAGCATTTTTTGAAGAGGGTTTCCTTTCTCCACTGTATGTTTTTGCCTTTTTTGTCGAAAACCATTTGCCCGTATAAATATGGGTTTACTTCTGGACTCTCGATTCTGTTCCACTGGTCTATGTGTCTGTTTTTCTGCCAATACCATGCCATTTTGATTACTGTCACTTTGTAGTATAATTTGAAGCTGGGCAGAGTGATACCTCTAGCCCTGTTCTTTTATCCCATGGAACTGAGTCTTGATGACAAAACTATATTTTTTAGTATAAGCTATTTCAATCAATTAACAAATACCGAGAATTCACTCTAGGCTCAGGACACTCTTCGGTGTTAAAGAAACATAAAAATATATAAATGACCCATGGCCTCACTATATTTGTGTGAAGAAACTGAGGAAAAACGTTCTATGACAACTTGCCATTGTTGTGACTACAAAGTATCATCAGTACTTGCAAGAGGCAGCTTCTTTATTTCTCCCAGTCCACTGCTTGACACCCAGGGTTCTGACCTGTGGTAGCTCTTATGTGCAAATCTCACACTCAGTGCAGTTTGGGTGTTTTTTGTTGAGTTTTAGATGTTCAGCTTATTGTTGTTTCAAGGGGAGAGAACTGGGGACATCTCTCACTCCACCATGTTTCTCCAAACTCCCATGGAATATTATTCAGCCATAAAAAAGGAAATCTTGCAATTTTTTACAATACAGGAGGACCTTGAGAGCATTATGGTAAATGAAATAAGTCAGACAGAGACAGACAAGTACTGTTGGATCTCATTTATATGTGAGATTAAAAAAAAAACCTGAGTTTGCAGATATAGAGAACAGATTGATTATTGCCAGAGAAGGGTGATGGAGTGGGCAAAATGGGTGAAGAAAATCAAAGGTACGAATTACGAGTTATTAAAAAAATAAGTCCTGGGGATGTAATTAATGTACACTGTGGTGACCATAGTTAATAATATTGTATTGCATATTTCAAAGTTGCCCAAAGAGTAAATCTTAAAATTTTTCACAAGAAAAATACATTTTGTAACTATATATGGAGACAGATGTTAACTAGACTTATTGTGGTGATCATTTTGCAATATACACAACTATCAAATCATTATGTTATATATCTGAAACCAATAAAATGTTGTATGTCAATTATAATCTCAATATTTAAAAAAAGAAGACTCTAGTATCCTCTGGTTATCTTTCAATTGCTTTTGCATAATCATGCCAGCTTCATGTATTCTAGGAACGGTATAATTGTCCAGGAAGTATTGCTTGAAGATATCAGAAATCTCAAAAGAATGGCCACTAGTAGCATCAGAGTCTCAGCTCTGTCACTTCCCAGCTGTTTGACATTGAGCAAGAACCTTTACCTCTATGAGCTTTGGTATCCTCATTTCTAAAATGTACTTAATGTCTTTCCTACCACCCACAGTTGTTGTAAGGATTGAAGTGTAATAGCATATTATCAGGATAAGCAATTTTATGCTGCAAGTAAACTCTCTATTTTATAGGCCACTAAGGTTGTGTCCTACGACTGGTGTCTTCTCAGTGCCTATGAGGAGTATCTTCTGAAATCCCCCTTTGACAGGAACAGAGTTCAGATGCCACACTCAGGGGTGGTGCAGGCTCAAGGTGGAGGAGAGAAAGTGTCCAGGTCGAGTCAGGGTTATGTGTATAGCACCAAATCTCAGAAGGGGAGACTTGAACACTAAGTACTCGAATCTTAAAATTGGAACTCAAGACTGATCAATTTTTTCCTTTTCTCTCCCCCTCCTTTTTTCCCTTTTCTTCTCTTGTCATTTCAGGTGCATGATGACTGCAGGAGACGGTTTTCCAAGGAATGCTGCTTTGGAAGTCATCGAACATCAGTCATTCCTCCCACTGCCCTAAGCGACCCTAAAGGAGATGGTGAGTAGCTAAACTTTAACCTCAGAAATAACACTGGAGAGGGAGAGAAGGTAAAAAGAATTGGGAAGAGGACTGTGGTTAAATTATTCTACTCGACCAGTCAAACATTCAAACATTTCTGGGGAGTAGGAATGTGCATATGTGTAGAAACAGTTCATGTCTCTTTAGACCTTTGGGGTGGTAAATGTTGATGTTTACGGCATGTACGTATGCAGGCATGTTCTCTGTAGCCTCTGTCACAATTGTTTCTGAACGATTAGGATTTCAGCTTTTTCACAATTTCCAGATACTAGATAATCCATGAAATAAGTTTGTTTGCATTTAGGTGGTTAAGGAAGACCTGCATGAAGACCCAGGTTATATTCCTTTTAAAAATAAAACTAACACCAAGGTTGTCCCCAAATCTGAAACTAACATGATCATTGGCCCAACATACTCCATTGATGTTTTGTCAATTCCTGGGCATCAGTGATTTATTAAGAACTCTATTTAAAAGGTATTTGAAAGCTTCAAAATGATCCAAGATTTGGGCATTGTCAGAGCTTATAGTTATTTTGGATAGTGCTGTAATATGACAATTGACAAATTAAGGTAACATATGCTAAGTGCCAAAGGAGTGGTAGAGACACTTGGAGATAAGAAAATGTTAGGAATGTCAACTAATTGTAGGGCACAGAAAGGATGTAGTAATGAAATCAATACAGTAAGAGTAAACATTGTACAGATTCATCTATCAAGAGGTCTAGACACCTCTAACATCAAGAGATGTTCGAACAGAGAAAGCAGGGGTAAAGAAGAGGGATGTTTTGTTTAGTTCTGTGTTTGTTTTTAAGAATAGGTGAGACATGAGGAAGCATAGTGTAAGAGGAAAAGCAAGGGCCATGCAACCATGAGTTTAGTCAGTTACTAGCTAGGTGCACTTGGGTAAGTTACTTAAATTCGCTGAGCTATCTCTTTCCTCATCTGTAAATGGGAATGATACTGTATATTGTGATGATAAGTGATAATACGTAAAGGGCCTAAATATCCAGAAATGGCCCCAAAAGGACCACAAAACTAAATCCCAATTCTTCTAGCCTAATGAAAACTGTAGATTCCCACAGGGATAATTTGCTCTTTAGCACTTATTAATGATGTCTTTTTTAGTTCACCTCTCCTTCCCTATCTTTTCTTTGCTTCTTCTGAGAGGCTCTCCTTTCTACCACTGAGTTGTTCATTTGCTTCTCCATTACTCATTAAAGAAGATGATCTTTCAAGATCAAAATCATATCACAGCTAAAAAGACCTAACCTATTTTAACAACACTACCAAGTTTAGAAATCTAATATATTTACCAACTGACATGCTACTATTTCATTAATCCAGTAAAGAGATACACTGCCCATTAATTTCAGTTTGTGTATGGTTAGTTTTATTCTGTATGTGGTCAATTTCACTTACTGGAAGAAAGTTCCAACCCTTCCCAAATGTTTAATGTATATTTCACTAATATGTTAATTTATCCATCTCTGACATGTGGGAAGTGATTAGTGAACCAACATTTCTTTGACTTAACTATTATTTCTATATTGATGCTTGCTGCCTACTTCATTGCCAAGAAAGAGTCTGCATTACCTGGGAGCAAAGAAAGGAAAAGAAAGGTTTATAGTTTCCTTGGTCAGAGAATGGAAGGAGACAAAGGTTCCTGTAGCCATTTACAACACAGTCTTAGAATGAGACATAACACATGTGCCTATGTGTGCACATATATGTACATATACTCAGAGCCACTGTAGTCTCTTCCAGTTTATTTTCCAACCCTAACAGATGTAGACATTGGTACATGAAATGAGCCATTCACACAGGCTTCTTTAGGCAAGCATACTCATATGTCCCATAATAATAGGCACAAACAAAAAGCTAACATTACTCAAGGATGCATGTATATATTATTTTCAGATCTACTCAAATATTTCTCCAAATATTTCTCACATATTAGAGTTGCCTACCAGATAGTTGACTATAGAGGTGCTGAGATTGATGAGCCGGTAAATAAGAGTGTTCAATTGGGTAGAAGGAAGGGACTTGGAGAGAGATCAAGTTCATAGAAGAGGAAAAGCAGCAAACTAGTCAGCTGAGCAAACTCAGGCTGCTAATGAAAGTCAATCTAGTCTTGAATCTAAAACTTTGCTCACCCCCACAGGGACCTGGGGAAAATGTCTTTGAGAAGACTGAAGAATATCTGCCTTAGCATCTCACAAATCACCCCAAATAGGTGTTAAGGGGCTGCCACTTATCCTTTGTGATTGGCCCAACAGAATCTGTGCTTCCTGTCCTTGTAGAAGATTTTTTTGTTTTGTTTGTTTTTTTTTCTATCCTACATCACTTCTTATTCTTGTTATAGATTGTCAATTAATGGCATTACAACTTTCTTTTGCTTTCTACCAATAACATAATATTATTGCTTAGAAGCACCTGGGCTAAGCCATTCTGTGTGTAGTGGCTTATCTAATTCCCCATGAGATAGATTTTAGCCTTTCCTCCTATCACTTGCAATCTTGATTCAATTGAATCTCACTCTTGAAAACCCTTATTTCTATCATATATTATTTGGCCTGTGATTTCTTAGAACTGTCTTCTAAGACCTCCCTATTTTTTGACTCTTCCTGGCTTTTCGGCCTAGGCAAATATGTTGTTTAATGGATAGGTTTCCTGTTTGGAAGTCCTACTTCATCTTCGAGATGGTAAGTTCCTTAAAAATGATCTGGTCCAACCCCTCTGGCCAGGCTAGGGAATCCCTTCCCCAGCCTCCAGGGTGGAGGCATTCAGCTGATGACTTCCTGAGGAAGTGCTTGCCATTGCTAAATAGCACCCATTCATTCATTCATTCATTCATTCAATAAACAGACTAATTTCTGAGAATGCTTTCTAATTACCCTTTTTTCCTATCCAGTCTGCTTGGTAAATTCCTTCTCTCATTTTATAGGACAAGAACAAAATCAAACATTATCTCTTATTTGAAGGCTTCTGTAATTGGCCCTCCTCACTTTCCCAGATTACTTTCTTTGCTGTAAACCTGGAACCAATATCTCAGAGCACCTAGCATGCTATATTATATAGTCCATCGCACATCTGTCACCCAGGCCAGACTGAATTCTCTGTCCCTAGAACTTCACTCAGACCTGGGTACAAGGTATAGGCACAGACAAGATTGTTACATGAATCCATTAATATATTTATGGAATACTGCCATATATGGAATACATGTAAGGCTCAGTGACAAGCAATTTAGAGAATAAGAGATGACTAAGACAGCATCCCTGATTCATATGTAAGCAAAAGAGTATAGTGCAGTGGTTGTCAAATGTAAGAATGCATCAGAATAATCTGAAAGGCTTATTAAAATACAGATTTCTAGGCCCTACCCTCAGAGCTTTTGATTCAGTAGATCTGAGTAGGGCACAAGAACTTGCATTTCTAACAAGTCCCCAGATGTTGCTGATACTACATTCTTGGGAGCACATTCCATCATTTACTAACTATGTGAGGCTCAAGTTACTGAACATCTCTGTGCTTCATCTGCCATATGTTTTCTGACAATAGAGAAAAATAGTTGTACTCAGGTGCATTATGAGGGTTAAATGAGTAAACATTTGTAAAGGAGGATTTTAAAATTCAGGAAGGGAAACAGTAGGCCAACCTTATGCTAATTTAACATCCTTATGTGGTATGAAGCAAACAAATTTGGGAGGGACTTTTAGCCCCCTGATTTGGGGCACTGTGGTTATATTAATGTAGTTCAAAAAGACATGCTTTTTCTAAAAGGCTCTTTCAGGCTGTTGACTCATCTGGACCTTAAAGTCAACTAAATCCCCTAAGCCCTTTTCATTCTTGACACTATCAAGCCAAGTTCCTATTGTCCTGTTCTGCTGAAATTTATGTCCTTGAGCCTAAAGGCCAAGCTTCAAATTTATCCCTTTTCATCTTGTTGACATTGACCCATCTTCCTGCTGAGGTCATTTTTCAATCTTGATTCACACATCCAGTAGATCTCTCTCTAATTTTGTATAGTTCAAAGTTGGCAAGGTAGCTTTCTGTGTTTTCATGTGAATTGATTAAAATTATTAACTAATACAAGACACTCTCTTATAATTAACATCAACCTATTCAAAATCAACCAGTGAGCACGATTATTTACCTGGTTATGAATCTGCCTAACATTGCTACATTTCAACCCACAACACCAACCGTTTTTGTCACCTTGTTCACAAGATTCTCTTGACAAAGTTGGCCTTGCTCAAATTCAGATGTCCTCTGACTATATAGGAAATGTTAAATGAGGCTGCCCTTGTATTCTCCTGGGAATGACTTCCTGCCAGCACAGCTTCCCTCTGTCTTCCCATCTGTGACCAAATTAGGTTTGACACTGAAGTTCAAGTTGCCTTAATTATATAATTTTCTCTTTATCTAGCAGCTTTCCATCCCCACCCAGAATTATTTTATTAGTTATTACAAATTGATTCTATTGTACATATAGAGAAATAAGCATTCAAAGAAGTTAAGATGTTTGCTCTAGGTTAGTGAATAAACCTGGGGGGGGGGCAACCAGATGTGGCACACGGCTACATTATCTTGTAGAATTACATTGCAGAAGGCAGCCCATGCTCCAAGATGTCAAATAGATCTATAAATAATTTCAGTTATACCCTCAAGGCTACTTATCTTACAGATAGCATTATTATAATTATTTTTCCTAATTCTAAATTTAATTCTTGACTAGTTAATATATCCACATGTATCAAATATTTTTAATAGAAACACACATATACACATATTTAGTAAAAAGTCTTTCTGCTATCCTTTCTCTGATCTTCTCAATCTCCTACAGCCACATCCCATCTCCACTCACAGTTAACTACTTTCATTACTTTATTGAATACTTTCATGTATATACTAGTAAATATAAATATATATTCTTATCCCTCCTCTTATCCACGAGAGCAAAGACTGCTTCTATCTTGTCCACCACTGTATTCTCAGAACATAACAAGGACAGGCACAGAAAATGTCCTCAATACATATTTGTTGAGTAAATGAATTAATATGTCTTAACTACCATGAGTTAACATATTACCTTTTCTTTAAAAAATGTTGAAAATGGTGGTACTACTTTTGCATAATATGTTCAGGGAGAGGAACTACTTTTAAGCTATGCTACTGAAGGTACATAGCAGATTCTCCTTAGCTGTGAGTCCTGGCAAGCCCTGGAAATTTGGTGCATGACTGCTTAGCTGGCTTAGAAACTGGCCCATAGAGGAAGACTGCTTTAGATTTTTCCAGGCAAAAGGGCCATAAAATCTGCTCAAGTCAGCAGTCTTCCTTCAGGTTCCCTTTCACCCAGGCTATAACAAATGAGACAGCTCAACCTAACCCCTGGCCCACACCAGTCAGGAGCAAGCCACATGCCTTTTGCTTTTTGCATTTATTTTTGCTGCGTCATCCCTGGAAAGCCACAAGTTCACAGGTTTGGATGCTCACAATTTGTCTAGCATCTCCTAGGGGACCATTGCTCTCTGCCTCTCTCTCTCTGCCAATAGGATCTAAAGCTCAACACGAACTAGCAGGCTATGGCAATTTAGACTGCCATAACTACACTTCTCTATGGGGAACTTCAGTGTTGGAAATTATTAAAAGACTCTTTCCTGTTTAGATAATTTCCCTATAGTCTTGTTTCCCCTGAAAGTTGGTTTGATAACTTGGATTGCTCTGTCAGAGCCTTAGAGGACTGATTAAAGCTCCCTGCTTCAACCCATATTGATGTTCTATCATTAGCTCTTGGCTAAAAGGCAGCCTTTCCTCCCATCTCTCCTGAACTGGTATCTTCTCACTGTGAGAACCAAGCTGTCCCAGGCAGAGAGAGGACTATTTGGTATGCTGATCCTCCTCCTGGGCCCTCAACCTTCTCTTTACTCAGTTTCCCCTCAGTATTTTATTAATCCTTGGTTGTGGCACCGATTTCTTTATTCCTTGTGTTCCAACATACTCTTGTGTATGAGCCTGTCTCCCCAGCCTGAGGGCAAGGGCTATATTCCTAGCAGTATCTAGCATGATGATTAGAATATAGTAGTTGCTCAGCAAATGTTGCTTGCCTGGCCACAGCTGGGCAAAGACTGGTTTTTTCTTTTATTGTTGTTTGTTTTTCAATGAGAGCAACTTAGGATTTATACTGATTTCCGATTTGTTCCTCTATCTCAGGAGTCTAGAGAATAAGAAAACTCTGGGAGATACTGTATATGTCTATTTCTTTGATTGTGGTGATGGTATCATGGGTGTTTGCATATGTCAAAACTCATTAAATTGTACACATTAATATATGCAGTTCTTTGTATATCAATTATACCTCAATAAAACTGTTTTATTTTAAAAATCATTGCAAAACTTGATGTTAAGTCATGTCTTGTTTTTATTTCAATGGCTCTGGTCTTTTTTCCTTCTTTTTCTTTTTATTTTATGCATCTATCAGGCCAATTAGTAGTATCTTCAGACTTCTGGAATCTTGATTGGTCATCAGCCTGTTCATGTCCCCTTCTCATCTTCATCAACTCCAAAAGTGGCGATCACCAAGGGATTGTCTTCCTCCGAAAATTTAAGCAATACCTTAACCCGTCTCAAGTGTTTGACCTGGTGAAGGGTGGACCTGAAGCCGGGTAAGCATGGGGTAAGGCATATAGGGGGTATATAGAAGGGACTGTGCCTTCTATACATTCTAGACTAGGGTAGGCTTTCTTGAATTAGTTCTAATACCTGAGCAGGAAAGATCCATTTTCTCAAGTCAAAACACAGACACATAAATCCAGAGTATTTTGGATTGGCTGGTTGGAGGGCTTTTAGCCCTCTCCCAGAAATTCTTTCAAGCCCATGTTCTTCTCTCAGATTTGTTCCACCTTTTTTGGTTAGAAGAGGTATAGCTATGTCTCCTGACCCCAGAGGAGGAGGCAAATGAATATTGCTATTCACTTTTCCTGTCACTCGCTCATTCTTTTTCCTGGAGTCAAATAGATATATCTCTACTACAGGGACAACTGACTGTTCAGTCCTGGTTTCTATCAGCCCACTGACCACCATGCAAGGCAAAATTCCTAGACCTCAGCAAGTAGCTTTTGCTAGGTACTAGTAGCTTTCAGAGCAAGGTTAGGCACAGAATAGTGTGGGTTGAGGCAATGTCTCATCTCAAGGACTGCCTGTGAGAGCATTGCCTATGATATTCGGTACACAGAGAGATAGGGACTAAGGGACAAAAGGCAAGTAGCCTAGTAGTAGGGTGCAGAAGCAGCAGCCCTTGGGCCTGGAACATTGTAGGAAAGAATTGTAAAACCCAGAAGTTCATGAAATGACTCCCTTTTCTCCCTTTCCTTCCAGGCTGTCCATGTTCAAGAACTTTGCTCGCTTTCGCATTGTAGTTTGTGGTGGAGATGGCAGTGTGAGCTGGGTGTTATCTCTGATTGATGCCTTTGGATTACATGAAAGGGTGAGTTTCTAGCTGACTTGATTTAGCCATTCTAGAGAGACTGGGATTTGGAGCTTCTCATCCCAAGAAGTCCCTGGTCTTCACTCTCCTTGTCTGTAAAATACATGTTTTCCACTGGTTTCCTACTCATCCTGACTAGTAGATTCCCAATATAAGCCTGCTCACCTAGACTGTTTTCTGGTTTTCTATCTGTGGAAGGAGAAATGAGGGAGTTAGCAGGGAAAAATTGAGTGTTCTATTCCTCAACCTCCAAAGTGAATAATTGAAGAGGAGGAGAACAAGCAAAAAAGAAGTGGCCTCAGGCAATGTTCAGCCCCTAATTTCCTACCCCTCCTAAGTCAATTGATTCTCTTCCCTGAGTTTCAAGAGTAGTAGAAACTTTCCTCTCTCTCACCCTCCTTTCCCTAAGCTGCTCTCTGCAGTTCTGAATCCAGCAGCTTTGTCTCTGGAGGCACCTGGCTTCTTTGGCCCAGCCTAGATAGAAATCTGTGGCTATATTTCTATTGTATAAACATGGCTATAAATATTGATATATTCCAGCAACTTTTCCCTTTACTAAGTAGGTTCTGTATGGCCAGGAGTGGGGCCTAACTCCCTAGGGAAAATTTCACTTCAAATATCTTCCTATCACACTTCCTAGAATCAGAAGTCCTTTATTGCCACTAGCTTTGAGACCACAATCTTTCCCAAAGAGCATCATCTGGGTCCTTTTATAAGTGAATATTGGTAGGACTGTCTGAAAAGGGTGCCTGGTTTTGTTCTTGCAGTGTCAGCTGGCAGTCATCCCTCTTGGAACCGGCAATGATCTGGCCCGTGTCCTAGGCTGGGGTGCATTCTGGAACAAAAACAAGTCACCTCTGAACATCCTCAACAGAGTGGAGCAGGCTAGTGTGAGGATCCTAGACAGGTGAGTAGCTGAAAGATCAGGCAATTGTGCCTCTTCCAGTTGCAAACCAGTTACTCCTAGTTATATTATCTCAATCAGGAACGCTCTAACCTTCTTCATGGTGTTTCTGGCTTCAGTGCAGGGCAGTTTGGGTGGGGCAGGGGGCCTTGACTATTAGGAAGCCAGGGTCTAGCATGTATCCTTTGAATGTCAATAAAGTATCTCATCAACTTAAAATATCCTAGAGCAGGAGCCCCATGGGTAAATTTAAAGGGTTCTGTGAACCTTCTTCAAATTGCATAGTCAATTATCTATGTAAGCATATTTTTCCTGAGGAGTTTTCATCTTTCTATTCTATTCTAAAATGTTATAAAAACTAGTTTGTAGCTTCATCAGGTTCTCAAAGAAACTAAAAAAATGAGGATTCATAAACAATTGACCTAGATTTCTCTGCTCTAGAGAAGAGGGATTGTGATCTATCTTCTGAGAAGAAAGACTTCCTATGCTAAGGCATAGTATTTGATTTATGACTGCCCATAAGGATATTCTGGGGAGCTTTCTCAAGATACTAAGCTCCATCCTACCACAAAGATTACTATTCAGTAGGTCTTGAGTAAGGCCCTGGTATATGTATTTTATAAAAGCACCTCAGATGATCTTGATAGCTACCTCTGGTTGAGAAGCACTGCTCTCTGAGAACCTTGTAGTGGAATTCCTTTCATCATACTGTCCTAGAGAAGTCATGAAGCAGTGTCCCCTCTTGTGGTATACCTTGAGATCAGGTGACCTGAGATAGCTTTGCCATCCCTAAAATCCATCTCTACCCAACACATAAACATTTTGACCTCTTTTTTAGCATGTGAAGCACTGATGCCAACCTGTGATGAAACAGAGTCCTAAATGTCTGTCTTTGAACTTAATTTCAGATGGAGTGTGATGATCCGTGAGACTCCCAGACAAACCCCATTGCTAAGAGGACAAATTGAAATGGATGTACCCCGATTTGAGGTAATTACTGCCAGGTGTAATTCAGGCCAACATCTTTATTATACAGTGAAATAATAGACAAAAATTCAGAGAGAAGTATTTGTATTGTCCATGAGCTAGATGAGGATGAGATTATTGAAAACTGGGAACATGTCAATCAGTAGCTATTTATCAAAAACTGTGTTAGGTATTGGGGATATAATTCATTTGGCCATTTACTTATTCATTCATTCAAAATATTTATGGAAAATATTTATGGATTAACTACTATGTGTGAGATACTGTTCTAGTAGCTGTTCTTACATGCTAGTTGGTAAAGAAGAATGACTTTATCCATGCTGTCATGAAGCTCATATCTAGTTGCAGTGGTAGAAAAATGGTTTTTATAATGTAGTATGAGTGTTAGTATATATAAGTAAGTAGTGTGTGTAGGAATACCCAGCAGGTGAATCTAACCTAGTCTGGGAGAAATCAGGGAAAGCTTCTCAGAATAAACTCCCTTTCAGAAGAGATTTAAGGACCAGAAGGAGTTAACCAGGATAGTGAGAAAGAAGAGGCATGTTCCAGACAGATGGAACAGTTTGTGTTGTTCCAAAAGCAAGAGAGAGCATGGAATATTCACAGAACTGAAACACATTCATAATGGCTGAGACATAGGGGCCAAGGAGGGGATAATCAGGGAGAATAACTAAAGACGAGGCTGGAGAATTAATCAGGGGCCAGGCCAGGAAGAATCTGCTAAACAATGGTAGGAAGCTTGAACTTTTATCCTAAGAGCAATGGGAATTATATAAGGGTTTCTTTAAATCTTATTATAAAAATTTTCAAAGATACAGGAAATTTTAAATGGTAGATTGTACCATTAATATTTTACTATACTTCATCACAAATCTATCCATCTATTTATTCTGCTATTTAATAGAAAGGTTTTATGCAGGGGAGTTCCATGGCATGTGGAGAAAGAATAAAGACTAGAGACAAAGAGAAAAGATGGGAGATGCTGTAATTGTCTAGGCAAAAGATGATGATTTGGATCAGTGAAGTAGTAGTAACAGGGATAAGGAGAAGTGGGCATATTTAAGACATATTAAAGAGATAGAATCATCAGGACTTGGTGGATGCTTAAATGTAAGGGGTGATGGAGAAGGAGTATAAGTTGTAGTTAAGAGTACAGATTCAAGAGCCAGACGACCTGGAATTGAATTCTGACTCTGCCACTTATCAGCTCCCCCTTTTCCTGGGTCTCAGTTTTCTGTTCTGTGATATGGGGCCTACTTTTTAGTATTATGAGGCTAAATATTAAAAAATTCAGAGAGAAGTATTTGTATTGTCCATGAGCTAGATGAGGATGAGATTATTGAAAAACTGGCCCATAGAGGAAGACTGCTTTAGATTTTTCCAGGCAAAAGGGCCATAAAATCTGCTCAAGTCAGCAGTCTTCCTTCAGGTTCCCTTTCACCCAGGCTATAACAAATGAGACATATATATATACACATGTATATATATATATATATATACACACACATATATATATGTAGAGAGAGAGAGAGAGAGAGAGAGAGAGAGCGCGCCTGGCACATAGCATGAACTATATAAGTGGAGGCTATTATTATTATTACTATTACTATTACTATTATTATTACTAATATTATAAGAGGTGACATTCTGGTATTGGAAAGATGTGGGTTCAAATCCCAGATATATTGCTTACTAGCTTTGTAATATTAGATTGTTTATTTGAAACAAACATTACCACCTTTATATGAGTTTTTGGGTATCGATTTAAATGAGAGGAAATAATATACATGTCTTATTTTTAGAATGAACACAAATCTAAGATTATCTATGGGGATCTTCAACAAGAATTCTTTGATTATGATTATTTCAGGAGAGGTAGTTTAGTTGATGGTAAAGAGCCAGTAGGAAAAATTGAGGGGATGAAGATGGGCAGCACACTATGTCTCAGTGTGAAGGTTCCAGAGCTGATCACTCCTTTTCCCCCTAGGCTGCTGCTATCCAACACTTAGAATCTGCAAGCACTGAGCTGAGCAAAATCCTGAAGGCCAAGTACCCCACAGAGATGATCATCGCAACTAGGTCAATCTTTCTTTAGCTCTTAACTTTTGGGATGTTTTTGCCCCTCATGGGCTGTTCCTCGGTTAGAGATGGGGCTCATTTTGATAGCTTGGGGTATTGAGGCCAAGGAAAGTACACTAAGTCCTCACTTGACATCATCAATAGGTTCTTAGAACAATGGTAAAAAATGTACAATGAAATCAATTATACCATAAGCTAATTGATATAAACAAGAGCTAAGTTCCTACAGCATCTTATTGACATTATAACAAAATGACATTGAACAAAAAAATGTTATTCGAGAGCCTCCTGTATATGTTTATTTTCTGAAATCAAATTTCTTCCAACTCGAACCTCCTGGAAAGTTTAGGGAACAAAATGAGATTGGGGTAAGGACTCCTGCTACTCCAAAAAGACAAAATTGCAAGCCAGAAATTTGGAAGAAGGGGAGGACTTCTGGTCAAGATGGCAGAGTAGGTAAATGCTGTGCTTGCCTCCTCCCATGACCACATTAAAATTATAACTAAGCTACAGAACAACCATCATTGAGAATTGCCTGAAGTCTAGTTGAGCAGAAGTCCTAAAATTAAGAGTGTACAGAAGAAGCCACCTCGAGACCAGTAGGAGGGGTAGAGACACAGAACAGGGAGATTCCACACCAGTAGGTGTGGCAGTTAAGAAATGGGAGGGATATCTCAGCTGCAGAGGACCCTTGAGGAGCAAGGGTCCCAGCCTCACACCGGTTCCCCAGCCCAGGGTTCCAGTGTCAGGAAGAGAAGTCCCCACAACTTCTGGCTGTGAAAACCAGCAGAGATTAAGGCTGAGTGAGACAAAGGGCCACTGGAGTCACAGACATTCCTCTTAAGGGGCCTGTATGCGGACTTACTCGCTGACTGACTCACTTGTTCTGATATCCAGCCCCGGGGGCAGCAGCTCCAGAGGTGCCAGGGACATACAGGGATGAACTAAGTTGTTTGGCTTTGGGGAAAGGGATTAAGGGGAAGCTTTCTCCCAGACAGAAGGGCTAGCAGAGGCTATGATTCCTTTGTTGAGCTCTCTCTGACCAGCTCGTAGACTTAGGCAGCCACCATCTCTGAGTCTCTATCAATCAGGCCAATACTTGTCACCCTGCCCTGGTGATTCCCTCAGATCCTGCCCCACCCAACTTGCATGACCACCCAAGCCACTTCTAGTGGCTTTTCTATTAAATGACCCGCCTTGGCTCATGCTGTGGATTTTCCTAAAATTTCATAAAGGTTCAACAAACTTAAACAAGCAGCATCTGGCCTCAGCATGTCCCATACCTCTTGGTGAGCAGCTCAAGCTTAGCACTAGTGGCAGGCAGCTTTGAATCATGATTTGGCCTCTTGAGGCACATCCAAGCCCAGTGTGGGTGGCAGACATCTGTGGATTGCTTGGTGGCTCATGCCAGGTGGCTCTGGGCAGGGCCTAGGCTGCAGTTGAACTTGGCCTGTGGGAGGGCTCCTCCAGGAGGCCCTGGCCTGCATGTCCAGTGGCCGGCTTCAGTTTGAGCCAGAGCACCACCCGGGGTCACATCTGAGGACAACACACCCAAAGGCCAGACTGGGCAGGCACAAGAGCCCCGTTAAAATGAATCTTGCTCCATAGGGTCAGCTCCTGCACAACAACTCCTCCATTGTAGTCATGGCCAGTCCTCACAATCAATCAGCCCAAGGGTCAGTCTCTCACACTGACCTGCAAAGAGCAACCAAGGCTCAATTACAACAGGAGAGCATGCACAACCCATACAAAGCACACTCTTGGAACACCTGGCCCAGGTGACCAGGGAAGACTGTGCCACTGAGCCCCACAGCATACCTACTACATGAGGCCACTCAATTAAGACCGAGAGACATATCAGCTCTACTAATATATAGAAATAAACACAGGAAGGTAGCCAAAATGGGGAGACAAAGAAACATTTCCCAAATGAAAGAACCAAACAAAGCTCCAGGAAAAAATAAAACTAAACAAAATGGAGACAAGCAATCTACCAGATGCAGAGTTCAAAACACTGGTTATAAGGATGCTCAATGAACTTAGGGAAAGAGTAGATGAACTGAGGAAGAACTTTAACAAAGAGACAGAAAACATAAAAAAAGAACTAGTCAGATGAAGACTACAATAACTGAAATGAAGAATACATCAGGAGGAATCAGTAGTAGATTAGATGAGCAGAGGATCAAATCAGTGATTTAGAAAAGAAGGTAACAGAAAATATCCAATCAGAACATCAAAAAAAAAAAAAAAAGAATCCAAAAAAAATGAGGATAGTTTAAGGGGGCCTCTGGGACAGCATTAAGCATACCAACATCTTCATCATAGGGATACCAGAACAAGAAGAGAGAGAGCAAGAGATTGAAAACCTATTTGAAGAAAAAAATGACTGAAAACTTCCCTAACCTGGCAAAAGAAATAGACATACAAGCCCAGGAAGTATAGAGAATAGCCAACAAGATGAACCCAAAGAGGCCCACACCAAGACACAACATAATTAAAATGCTAAAGGTTAAAGACAAAAATCTTAAAAACAGCAAGAGAAAAGCAGTTAGTTACCTACAAGGAGGCTCCCATAAGACTGTCAGCTGATTTCTCAACAGAAACTTTGAAGGCCAGAAGGGATTGGCAGGAAATATTCAAAGTGATGAAAAGCAAGGACCTACAACCATGACTACTCTACCCAGCGAAGCTATCATTTAGATTCTAAGGACAGATAAATAGCTTTCCAGAAAAAGAAAAGCTAAAGAAGTTCATCACCACCAAGCCAGTATGGCAGGAAATGTCGGAAGGATGGAGGAGGAGGAGGAGGAGGAGGGGGAGGGGGAGGAGAGTGGGGGAGAGAAAGAAAAAAATGATAAAAAATATGAATAATGACATGGCAATGACTACAAATCTATCAACAAATACTTTAAATGTAAATGGATTAAACGTCTCAGTCAAAAAATAGGGTGGGTGAATGGGTAAGTAAACAAGACCCTTACAGATGCCACCTACAAGAGACTTACTTCAGAACAAAAGACACACATAGACTGAAAGTAAAGCGATGAAAAAAGATATTTCATGAAAATGGAAACAAACAACCAATAAGGTGGGGTAGCAATACTTATACCAGAAAAAATAGACTTTAAAACAAAGTCTATAACAAGAAACAAAGAAAGACCCAGTTATCTCACTTCTGTGTATTTATCCGAAGAAACCCAAAACACTGCTTTGAAGGAGTGTGAATCCATATGTTCATTGCAGCATTGTTTAAATAGTCAAGATATGAAGGCTGCCTTCATGTCCATCGATGAATGAATGGATAAAGAAGAGAAGAGGTGATACACACACACACACATACACACACACACACACACACACACACACGCATGCACACACACACACAGGAATATTACTCAGCCATAAAAAAAGAGTGAAATTTTGCCATCTGCAACAACATGGATTGACCTGGATGGTATTGTGCTGAATGGACTAGGTCAGACAGAGAAAGATAAATGCCATATCATTTCGCTTACAAGTAGAATCTAAAGAAGAAAATAAACAAACAAACAGAACAGAAACAAATTCATAGATACAGAGAACATTTTCATGGTTACTGGATGGGAGGGGATTGAGGGTTGGGTGAAAGGGATTAAGAAGTACAAATTGGTAGTTACAAGGTAGTCATGGGGATGTAAATTATAGCATAGGGAATATAGTCAACAGTATTGTAGTGACTATGTATAGTGTCAGATGGGTACTAGATTTATCAGAGTGATTACTTTGTAAGTTATGTAAATGTCTAATCACTAAGTTGTACACCTGAAACTAATATAATATTGTATGTCAAATGTAACTGAAACTTTTTTTAATTTTTAAGAAAAAAAAACGAACGGTTATAGAAGAGAAATACAACATTCCACACATTCAAGAGCATAGCATAGCTTACTACAGTAGGGACACCTTGCTTTCTATTTGACACTAGGAAAGGTCTCTCTAGCTCCTACTACAGTTGATTTTTCATACTCTAAACAACACATTCTCCCCTCCTAAATATGTGGGTCATTCATTCCACCTAGGACTTTTTGGAGGGTTACTGCCAAACCTACCACATTCTCCTTTGAGAAACATTCCCTACAGGTAGTTTCCCCAATATCATTATATTTGCACTAAATTAGCTGGGCCTTTCCCTTGATCTATAGCTGATTTGACCCAGGGTGAAAGTTAACCCAAGGTAGATCAATAGAATTCTCTTTTCTGGTTCAGAACTTGGACTAAGAAATGCTACTTAAACTCTCTTAGGTACTTGCATATTTTTCTATGTACATGAAGCAGGGGAAAAAAGACAAATAGAGAGGGGAAAGAGTGAAGGGAAGTGCTGAAAGGAAGGGAAAGGAGGAGAGATCAAGAAAGGGATAAATAAGAAGGAGGAAGAAGATGGAGAATAATGACATTATAAGAGAAAAGGGCTCTGGATCTCATAGTCCATGTCGCATTGTGCCATCTATCTTGTATTTCCAGATTCCTATGCTCTGCAGTGGAAGATTTTGTGGTTGATATTGTAAAGGCCTGGAGTCAGATAAAACAGAACAATACAGCAATAGAGTCTGTGATTTTGAAAGTAAGTTTCCATTCCTTTAGTCTTATACTCTTTGTGGAGCCAGGGCCCCATTTTTAATAAAAGTGCCTCTCACTGGGAATTGTAAGAGAAAGGCAGGGAAGATCAGCTAGTAAGCCTCCCTGATGGGGAACATCCATCTCATCAAAATTACATCTTTCACCAAATGAAGAGTGGAACTATGCATGCTTATACATGTACCAGGTACCTAACCATATACCAAGCATCCATCCACACCTAGACACAAGTGCACACCAAGCAGATATGTACATGGTTGTATACCAGAATATGCTTGAAAATATGTACAAATACATATTAGAAATACACCCACATTCCTCTCTATAACAACAGCAACAGCAATAGCTAACTCTTACATAGCACTTGCTCTGTGCCAGGAACTGTTAAGCACTTTTAATGTATTAATTTATCTAATCCTCAAAACTGCCCTAGAATATAAAAGCACAAAGAGATTAGGTAACTTGCCTCAAATCACAAACTATTAAGTGATAGAGCTGGGAATCAAGCCATAATCAGTATATCCACAAACATACCCACATACAAAGGCAGACACCAGGTACCCACGCAGAGACACATCCATATCCATAGGAGTATGCCTGTGAAAATATCAATCCAGAAATATTTATCTTTCCTCATGTTTGCCATGTTACATACCATTTTACAGGCCAGTCTGACATGAGAGAGACTCAGCAACATACATTGATTCCCATAGCTGCCCAGAAACAAATGATATCTGTTTGATTCCCTAACATTCTTTGGTTATCTCATCATATCTACCCAAGTACTTCTTTTTCCAAACTTTCATCTCCCAATAGGTAGTTTTCTATGCTCAATGTTTCTGCCCAACTACTACCCATTCCCATTTCTCCCCATACCACCCACCTCTTCATTCTGTCTTCTCAAGCACTGATCCCTCATAACAATATTCTGTCTCCTTCTTCCCTGTATAGAGTGACTTAATGTATGACAAGCTCAATGTCCTAAATGATGTCCTGTCTGAGGAGGCAACAATTGAGAAGTATGCTACAGTATGTGCAGACAGTGGCAAGGCAGATGGAAAGCCCTTTGTTCCTCAAACAGACCACATAGCCAAGTGCAAGTTGGAGCTGGCCACAAAGGCCAAGAATCTCCAGAAATCCTTGAAACTCATCATATTCCAAATTGAACAAGGTAAGGATCCTAGGGTTGTGGTAACTTAAGTAGGGAAGAGAGAAGATCCCAGTAAATGGTTTACTGGTCTGGGTTTTCTATATGATGACATTACCAAAATTTCACTAAATTCTGCATTCATATGCCATCCAAAATTAGTCCTCAAACTCTGATGATTTGAAAAGTATCAGTCTTAGTAAGCTGCCCCTTTGGTTTCGCTTACCTCTCAGGTAATCAACTCTTGCTACTCATTTATTTTTGGAACTAACACTCATTATAAACAATTATAGCTGCTCAATGCTCTGTTGGCTTTCACCAGCAGTCATGAATTTTTTTACACCTGTTCTGTTTCCATCGAACCACCAAGCCTGTGACTATTTTAGAAAGAAAGTAGTATTCGTCCCTGCATGTCTTGTACAGTATTAATCAGGCACAAGGGTCCTGAGAGTAGCTCTGGCAGCTCTGGAATTGATTGCCATTTCCCACAACTCATGACAGACTGCAAACTTCCAACTCAGTATAAAAACTCCTCCAACTTTCAACTCCTCCATCTTCTTAATTTAACATTTTGGTTTCCCTCTTCTTCCCCACATGCTTCTTTGGAAAACATATCAGAAGACGGTATAAGACCAAGTGTGTTCTACTTGATCTATTGGAATTGAGCAGAAGTCCAGGTAGCAAGAGAGTCCCTTTGACTTTTAGCTATGGTACCTCCTCTTGCCTTGGTATCTTTAGGTACTTCAGCCAATTTTCCAAGAAAGAAAGGAAATTTCCCTTCTGCACTGTGTGAGAATTAAATGGTTTGTCTCCATTTCTATAGTTATATTGCAAGTAGTAGGGATCATATTAATCTGACATAGCCATAACCCTGTCACAACCAAACTTCAGCCTGTTCCATCAACACATAAGTCAGATTCTAAATCAGTTTGTGTCCATGAGACAGAGAAAGGCATCCTGGTAGGATAGGAATTGAACCTATGAGCTTTGGCATAGGCTGAGCACCTGACCTATACAACATATAGGCTGGTGAAAGGAAGGAGATATTCTGGATATGGGTGAGACATTTGAGTAAAAGAATGACAAAGTCCTAGAGGCTCAAGTTTGGAACAAAAGTCATATGAGTAAATGAATTAACAAAGAGGTGAGAATAGAGGTAGAAGAGCAGAGAGTTTCTCACCATGCCCACCCCCCTACACCACTGGCCCTGAGTTTCAACTCACAACCACATTTACTTGATGACAAAAAAATCATAACCATTAAAACACAGAAAGCTCAGGCATGTATATGAAGAGACATGGGGACATACACTGAAAAGAAAGCTGAGACTACAAACAGCATCATGGAGGAGAGATGATGGTCAAATGAGAGTCTCCACTGTCTACCCAAACACTGACTGGCATTAACTAAATAAAAGAGATGCTCAAGAAATGCCCAATAAATATGACCAGTCCTCCCTCCCTCCTTTCTTTCCTTCCTTTACTTTCCTTTCCTTCCCTCCGTCCTTGTTTGCTCACTTGCTTCCGTCTTTCCTTCCTCCCTACCTCCCTCTCCCTTCCTTCTACTTTTTCTCTATAGTTCTGGATGAACAAACCCGACAGACAATATCAGTTAAGAACTTTACTTCAATTTTCTTCCTGGAAGATGACTCAGAAGATACTAGCCAGATGAGCCCAAGACATCGTAAGGATCTTTCTCTTCTCTTATTCTAGCCTTCATCACCGTTTTCTTGTGCCCAGAAAATAAAGGTGTGTTTTCATGCATCTTCCTTTAACCATAATCCTACTCTGTAGTGGATATTCCTCCCTCTTTCCCAGAAAACTCACACTATAAGATCTCATGACAATGTCCAGAAGTAATGACACCATTAGGTCCTTTGAAAAGAATGGCCTGATGAAACCCAAGATTTAAAGCTATTTTCACTGCCAGCAAGCAAGCAGTCCAGCCTCACTATCCTCTAAATAGAAGTCTCTGTTCATCCAAGATGATCCCTCTTTGGAATGAGAACACCGAATGTTATCTAAGAAAATCATTGAGTTTGACCCAACTCCCACAGAGAAAATAGGTGAAATACAAGTGGGGGGAGGGCTTTCTTATTTTCACCTGACACCAATGTGATGTCTTTGTGTCTAGGTTCTCATCGTGGCACTTTGTCTTTTATACCTTCTCTCAAAAATGAAGACCTAGATAACCTTAATTTGGAGCACTTACATTTTACAACTGAAACTATGTAAGCATTTAGCCCTCTCACCTTTTTATGGCATCTTCCTTTCTCTGGTTAAGAACATAGTCTAAGGATACCCAGAGTCAAATCCTTACTCTACTCCCTACTTAGCTGGGTGACCTTACACAACTAATACAACCAATCTGAGCTTCAGTTTCCTCACATGTAAAATGGAGGTAATTGTAGAACCTGACACATAGGTTTGCTGTATTTATTGAGTTTATATATGCACAGTACTTGCATTGAGCAGTGCTTGGTACCCATAGTTAAGTGTTATATATATTAATAGTTATTACTATTGTTATTATTATAAATAATAAATGTTAGCTTTTGTTATTTCAAAGGACTTGTTTTTCCACTGTTGCCTTTAACAGTCAATTACTGGAGGTACTAAAATAATAAGTGGACATTTAGGGAACTATGTAGTAAATCTAAAGATGTCTTTCTTACTAGCCCCGCCAGTTTCAAATATTCCCAGCAACCAAGTTCCACCCCCATTCACTCATTTTGAGTTCCATTAAGATCGGTTGAACATCAGTTAGAGAAACCACAATTTCTGGACTGTGGTTGAGGGAGGCAAATCTCATGTGAGAGATGTAGGATCAGTTAAGTAATGAATTTTTAAAATTATCTATAATTGAGTAGCTATACTTTTCAGTTTCCCAAAAGAAGGACATAGTTAGCAATTACTGAAGTTTTCTGCAGCTTCCCATTTATTCCTATATCTACTCCCCATTCCCTTCCGCTTCAGCATTAGCTTAAGTTCATGCCTGAGGTCTCATGGACCTACCTAATGAGTTTTGACCCATTGGTGTGCTGACAAAAGTTTAATAACCAGCTTTCTGGGAGAAAAAAGCTCTGATTTATTAACTGGTCTAAACTCTCCCACCATGGTCTATTTCAAGCTATTGGTATAATGTCGAATGCTGAGTTGGGAAGTGAGGCATAATCAGCTGACATGAGCTGATACAAACTGCCCCCAGCACACCACTGATTTTGATGGTGACACCTGAGATGGATTCAAAAGAATAAAAAACAGCTTGATTATGTAGATGATGATAGATAGATAGATAGATAGATAGATAGATAGATAGATAGATAGATAGATAGATAGATGATAGATATAGATAGATAGATAGATAGATAGATAGATAGATAGATAGATAGATAGATAGACAGACAGACAGACAGACAGATAGATAAGAGAGAGAGAAAAAAAGGAGCTTTTATCAGTCTTTTCTCACAAATGTGTGGTCACTTTGCTCTTTGATGTGAAAGTGCTACAAAGGAGTTCAGACATCTCTGAAAACAGTAATGCAGACTTTACTCTAGTTCATTTTATCTCAGGTACTCAAAAGTTCTTTATGGAAATAAATCAATGATTCTATTTCTCTTTGTTATATGTGGAAAAAATATTGGCCACTCATATCTCAGAGCCTCCAAAAACAACTTCTTTATTATGAATCCCAATCCCACTGAATCCTCTCAACTAACTGAGTGCCCTCTCTTACAGCTCACAAAGCTAGTTGTTAACACAATAGGACACCTACATGTGCCTCTTAAGAATGTTAAGCCTTGTGCTCAGTGTGGAAGGGACATTCCTTCAGTAGTCTTTGATCATGCATATGAAGTCTTCAGCCCAATGATAGTGCACTTCTTTCCTGCACCAATGTCTGTCCTCTTCCCTTTGGCGAATTTCAGATGCTTCAAAGAAAGGTGTGTCATGAACAACTATTTTGGAATTGGACTGGATGCTAAAATTTCTCTGGAGTTCAACACCAGAAGAGATGAACACCCAAGACAATACAAGTAAGGAAAAGAAACTCCCCTTCCTATGTGCAGACACGTAATCACAATATGCACATGTATCCCTACAACCCCTACCTCTCAGACAAGCAACAGAAAGAAAAAGGTCCTTTGGAAGTAAAACAGATCAAACCCCAAGGTTAGCTTAGCAGGACATCTTGCCCTAAATGTTGACTTAGTCTGTGATGACTCTGCATTAGCTTCCTGAACTTGGGCTGTCTTCATAGTCTAGACCTGTGGGTTGCTGTGTAAACACAGCTAACTGTGTTACTGTTATTGAAAATTATTACAGTGACTCAATTCAGCAAATTGCCTATTTTTGCTCTTTCTGTGAGTGCTTGACAAGGTTCTAGTAGTGGCTTCAGGTCTGTTTTTGCTTGGCAAGGCTGCAAAGTATCACCTTACCAGTTCTTGGTGTTCCTAACCTGGTTCTCTTGAACCAATTGATTTTACTCTATCCAGTGTTAGCCTGTTTGGCACTCTTTGGTACTTCTATATTACAGACAAACCCTAAGGCAGTCTTGGAGTTATTGTGGTAATTTGAAACCACAAGTAAAAAGAAGCATGCCCCCTCCCCGCAACCATCATCATTGACACCTGCAAGCAGAACCTCTTTCTCAGAGCAGACCAAGACTGAGGAACAAGTATTTTACCAGATATGTGATTTGCAAATATTGTTTCTCAGTTGCTTGCCTTTTTTTATGTTGCTTTCTTTTAATTTTCTTAATGCTATCTTTTTAAATACAAAAGTTTTCAATTTTGATGAGATCAAATTGATCATTTTTTTTCTTTTATGGACCATGCTTTTTATGCCATATCTAAGAAATATTTGTCTACCCCAGGTTCTAAAATTTTGCAAAGTTTTCTTTTAAATCTTTTCTTGTTTTAGCTCCTACATTTAAGTCGATAATCACACTGAGTTAATTTTTTGTATGTTGTGAGGTAAGGGTCTAAGTTCATCTTTTTGCACATATATGGATATCCAATTATAATAGCATTATTTTTTAAAGCTGTTCTTTCCTGTAATGAATGATGTTGGCACATTTGTCAACAATCACATAATCATAAATGTAAGGGTTTTTTTCCTCCTGGATTCTCACTTCTGTTCGATTGATATGTGTCTATCTTATACAAATACCACACTTTCTTGATAACTGTAGCTTTATAGTTAGTTTTGAAACTGAGAGATGAAAGTCCTCCAACTTTGTTCTTCTTCAGAATTGTCTTGGTTGTTCTAGTATTTTGTATTTCCATATAACTAAATTCCTATTTTTATAGATAAGGAAACTAAAGTACCCAAATAACTTATGGTTTTCAACAGAGTCCAATAATTTTGTGCTAGCCTTCTTACATTGTAAAACTCATGCCCTGTGGTGGCTCATTTATGTGGCTCTACTTTAAAAGCTTATAGTAAACTCTAGCCAGTCTTTCTAGTGGTTGTAATCCACCAGCCTGTTTTCATCAGAGATCCTACAATCACCAGGACCTTGTCCTTGCCACCCTTACCCCAAGTCTCCTGATACCCTTGCCTGTCCTATATTCTCTCTACTTGGCTCCTCTTCTACAATCTACCTAGTAAATTTAGCTCTATTTTATAGCACTGAATTAGTGTTTGATATACAGATCTTAGAAAATCCCTCCACTTTGTCAGAAAAATTATGCTTCAAAGAAATTGCAGTCTAAGAGTCATATGTTTCAAATGAAATTGATTCCAAGCAACTGAAATCTTGAGCTTCTGGAGTGGGAGTGGCACTTGCCAGGGTAGCTAGTATCTACAACCAGCTTTGCTCACAGCTTTTTATGAATAGTATTTTCTCAATATTGCCTATCTCTGCCAAGTCTGAATCAATATCAGAAGCAAGAAAAACTGGCAAATTTACATATTGATGGGATACTGAGGCTTTGAGGGGCCCAGAAACCCATTTCAGCATGTGTTTGCATGGGGATACCAGTTACACCACTGTAGCATCCCCTCTTGTGTCCAGTTTCCATTCAGTATGACTCCTCTCTTTATGAAGGCACATGAGGAATAAAATGGTGTTCCCTCTTGCTTTTCTTCATCCATTCATTTTTATATTATTCACCATATGGCTGCCTTTCTCTACCCTTATCTCTCTGTAGTAGCCGCCTTAAGAACAAGATGTGGTATGGCCTCTTGGGAAGCAAGGAACTTTTGCAACGCTCTTATAGGAAACTTGAAGAACGAGTGCACCTGGAGGTTAGTGGAAAAAAGGGTTATCCTTTCTGGGCATAGAAAAAGGAAATATCATGACTTTAGGGATCAACTTTCCCTAGTTCTCCCCAAGCTTTAACTCACAGCTCACTCACAGCTCATGGGAGAAAGGCATGAAGATAGATTTCTATTTTATGGATGAGAAAATAATAGTGTGAAGAGAAGATAGAGCTCTTTTCCCATCTTTGTAAATGTCTCTTCACATTGGTATCTTTCAGTGTGATGGAGAAGCCATCTCCTTGCCAAATCTGCAAGGCATTGTAGTGCTCAACATTACCAGCTATGCCGGAGGCATCAACTTCTGGGGAAGCAGCACAGCAACCATGGTGAGTATGGAACAAGGAACGGGAGGGAGAAAGGTTTGGACCCTCTAAAGTTCTCTCAGAAAGGAGAACTGGACTGACTGGAGTAGGAAGTGGACAATGAGGGAACATGAGGTGGTCTGGGAACCTTTATTAGTAACAGCTGTATAAGCAGTTTTGAAAAAGGCAATTACCATTTCAGAGCACAAGAATCAACCAAAGACCTCCCTCAGGATCAGATCAATTCTTAAGTATTGTCTGGACTTTGAATTTTCCACTCCTCAGGCCTGACAGATCCTTGAAAGGTTACCTAGGCCATGTTCTTTTCTCCAAAGATGTCTATAGATAAAACCTGGGAAATTAGCCATGGCCCTTTTCCTCTGAGCTCACATAAGAAGGCCATGAGTCTAATTGGAATGGCCTTGGGCATTTATGATGCTACTTTGGACATGGAGGGAACCAGCTGAGAGCTGTGATCTCCAAGGGGGCTAAGAATTATGATCTCAGTGCCCTTGTCCTAGATTGGCTTTCTGACCTCATCTTTCTCCTTTTAAAAATTAGTAACTCCACTCTTCATGAACTAGAAAAATTTTCACCAGGAACCTTCAAAGCATACCTGCTTGTGATAGAGATGGTGTAGTTTCTCAAGGGGATATATGACATATTTCTTCTACCTCAGGAATATGAGGCTCCTGCAATAGATGATGGGAAGCTGGAGGTAGTGGCAATCTTTGGTTCCATACAGATGGCAATGTCCCGTATCATCAACCTGCATCATCATCGCATCGCCCAGGTAGTCAGGGGCTGAGCGGGCACCAGGAGGGGGCTGAGCTCTGTGCCTACAACCTAGGGTATAGGGTAGTCCCAGGAATTAACTGGGAATAAGAGTGTTAGGGTAGAGGGAGGCAATTATCTGGTGGGCAGCAAGGTGGCTAAGGTTGGAGACAGAGGTGGTAGGGACTGAAGGAGCAAAAAGTCCATAGATAGTTGTTTTCTCCCTGAGATAATCTGATTCACATCCTTAACAGTCCTGTTTCAGATATAAATAAAGCCATGACTGTGGGATTATCAGATTGTTCTATAGTAGATGCCTCATTTTTCTCCCCCATTCTCTCTCCTCCTCTTCTCTGGCAGTGCCGTGAGGTGATGATAACCATTGATGGTGAAGAAGGTATTCCAGTGCAGGTAGATGGGGAGGCCTGGGTTCAGAGGCCAGGCCTTATCAAGATTAGATACAAGAATGCTGCCCAAATGCTGATAAGAGATCGGGTAAGAAGATAAAGGCTTGTCTTGAGTTCCTACATTGTCTCATCTACAGTTATCACTTGAGTACTGAATATTTCAGTCAAGCAGAAACTCTCAAAGGGATGTCTGAATGCTACATGCATCAGGATCACCTTGGGTGCTTGCTAGAAATGAACATTCTTGGTTTCTACACCAGACTCATTGAATCAGAATGGGAATGGGTAGTTCCTGGGAACTTGCATTTATAAACCAGGCCCTGAGACATTCTGATATATACTGACATTTGCAAACCACTGTCCAAGAGAGTGAGACAAGGAGCTCCCTCCTGTAGTTTTAGACAAAGTTGTACTCCCTCCACTGCACATAGAGCTTTAGCCTCTGGTGTGTATGGAGAAATCTGCTCTTTCAATAAGAGATTCTTCATTGAATATGGTCTTTAGGTTCCTCTACGGTTCCTTAAAATGCTGCATTCACAAATGTCATACACTTCAGCTAAATCATCTAAAGCTAGAAAGGAGCCATTATTGATCAGATGTTCAATGCTTGGGGGCTTTATTCCATTCTGACCTGAAGACAGTCCATAGAAACAGCAATAGAGGGGAAGTCTAGTTTATAAGCTGCCTACTTTGTGCTGGGCACTTTACATATATTCTCTAAAGTAGGTCCTCCAACAATCCTATGACATAGATACACTTACTAACATTTTACAGGTGAGGAAAATGAGGACCAGAGAGGTTAAATAATTTGCTAAAGGTTATATAACTAGTAAATGATAGAAGAAAAAATCAAAATTAAATACGTCTAGTTCTAAAATCCATCACAACATATTACCTAGATTTGCCAAAGAAAGGATCATGAAAGGTGCTCCACCATTTTTATTGATAATGATGCCCTCATATAGGAGTCTCTGTAAGGCAGACATTTGTCTAATTGAAGCATGTTGTCCCAAGACTCAACATAGTATCGATAACAACAAAAACCTAAAGTACCTAGTATAGAAGAGACATTGAATAAAATAATGCATAGATGTATAGGTGTGTAAGTTGGTATATGGGGGAATGGTTGGGCCTTCTTTCCCCTTTACTCACTATACCCACAAATATCAGACTCACAGACAGCTCTGTCACATGCCATCTTAACTACAGTAAACATTAGGATCTACCATTGTCTTCATCTCCAGGACATTGAGAACTCAATGAAAATGTGGGAGTGCAAGCATACTGAAATTCAAGCTGCCTCTCAACCCCAGCTGGACTCCCGAAAATCTCAGGGTATCCTCTCTGATGAGGAGTCTGCCCAGATGCAGCACTTAGCTCAGCTTGCAGAAAACCTCATCAGCAGGTAAGTGGATTAGACCAGATACAGGGCTGGGAATCCTAAGAAGGGATAGAGAGAAGCCAATTTGTGTCTATTGGCTACTGGGGAGCCTGGGATCAGAAAAGGGTCTTACCCAGAGCTCTGAAGATTGACAGGGGCTCTAACAATCCAGGCAGAAATGGTCTTTATGCTTGGCAATAAGCCAATTTGGACCTCTCCCATTAGGCCCAGAGATGAATTTTGATCTCCTCCTGCTGCCCCAGACACAACAGGACTAAGAATGTTTATCCTTGCTCTTAAATATCAGGAGGGCCTTGGAGTTCCTGGTGTCAGCTGCCCTTCCCTAGTTTGGTCTCCCACTCTCCCAAAGAACCCAGTATTTAATACAGGTGATACAAGGATGGACAAAGGTGAATACCTAGAGAAGAGTAGAAACATTTTTTGGCATATGTGGCCACATATAGATGAGTAGAAATAATAGGATGGAGTAAAAAATCCAATTTGGGTACCCAGGGCTTTCATTTCTATTCTTATCCCAACCCTCACCAGCACCCCAGGCCAGAATTCCTTCAGAACTCTAGACTCATCTATCTGTCCTTGTCTTATTACAGACTTACTGACCTGAGCAAGGTCCACCAGCATGTGTCTGTCCTCATGGATTCTGTGAATGCCAGTGCTAACATCCTGAACAATGTATTTTATGGCCAATACAATGGCAACGAGGCAGGTGCAGCTTCCTGTACTCTCATTGAGGTAAGAGGTGGAGGGGCAGATGAAGGAAAGGAGTCAAACCAAATAAGAAAAGGAATGAAAGGGAAGGAAGGGGAGCTGAAGGCTATGTGGAAAAACTGGGAAAATGATATGTCAGGAAACTGGTGGATAGAGTGGAGGGGAAAGCACGTAGGTATTCCTTGACTCGTTACAGGTCCAGAGGACTACTGGGGAAATCCTATATCAGATTTCATCAGCCTGAGAGCTAGCCCTCTTCCCTGATAGCCATCTACTACACTGACCTAAGGGGATAAATGGCAAGTGAATGGAGAGAAATTTGGCCTTGGCTCTTCCTCATCCCAGGTAACCTGTTAAGGTGACACCTGTCATTGAAACCTGAGCTCCAAGCTTCCCTGGTTTCCCTCTTGAAGGAAAGGTCCAGATTAGGATACTTAATGTTAAATATGCTATCCCATGACTTCACCCAGATTTAAATTGCCAGATTTGAAGGATGCTTTTAAAAAGTAACTTCAGTGTTAGGCAAAAGATACAAAAGAGCCACATATAGGATCAGGGCCTCCTAAGATGCGGGTTACCTATTTATTTGGGGCCAGATCTTAGTTGGAGGAGGCCTGGAGCTCAAGGCCTAGAATTTCAAGAAGAGAGCTAGTTGGGCCTAACTTCACCTATAATGGGAAAAGGACAAAGACAGAGGAGTTGTTGGTTAGCAAGCATGCAGTGGCTGGCTTCTCTGTGGGAGGGTAGGCCTTGGCTCTAGCCCAGCGGCAACAATTTACTCTCTGGTTTGCTATTAGTATTTCCCTATACCAAAAGTATTCAATCAATGATGCCAAATACCAAGTTGTGCGGTGTCACTTCAAAGGACACACCAATACAGCTACAGTGGTTGACAGCTGGAGTCAGTTCTTATTGGTTGGTACCCATGCTGTACTAGTTGTGCTATATTTCGAATACTTTTTCTACAGCCATATCCTACTAGCCTGCTCCTACCCTCCCACAGAGAAGCCAGCCACTGCATGCTTGCTAACCAACAACTCCTCTGTCTTTGTCCTTTCTCTTCCTTTTTCTTTCTTCTCTCAGACTCTAAGCAGAAATGATGCAGCAGATGTTACATTTAATCTTAAAGGGCTCTACAATGACACCAAAGCTTTCCTGGATGAAAACTTGGTGAGTGGAGGGGGTTGGAACAAGGGAGGGCAAAGTCTCCCATCTGAAGATGGTCATGGTCTATGCTTGGTTCTAGGACACTGGAAGACCTGTAGGAGCATTTTGTCCAGGTGCTTACCTGGCAGTCTCTGCTGTATCAACCTCACCCAAGGTTGTCACTGATTGTATCACTTCACAGGTTATGCTAACCTATAGGGACTACCATATCCTTGAAGAAAAGTCTCCCCCTCTCCTGGGTCCAGACCGGGCCAGTCAAAAGTAGGTTGTTCTCATTACATATAAAACAGCTTCAGTAGAAAAGAGTGAGTTCTTTTGAGCTGCTCTGTATCTCCCAAGTATCCACATACTTCTCTCACCATGTGGAAAAACAGTATAGAATAGTGGGAAAAGTTGGGGTACTCTGTTCAAATCCCAAATCTGCCATTTACTAGCTGTATTAGTTCCCTAAGGCTGCTGAGACAAAGTACTAAGCCCTGGGTGACCTAAAACAACAGAAATTTATTCTCATAGTTCTGTAGGCTAGAAGCCTGAAATCACAGTGTCAATGGGGCCATATTCCCTCTGAAGTCTGTAGGGTAATCCTTCCTTGCCTCTTCCTGGTGACTTGTTGGCAATCTTTGGTTTCCTTTGGCTTGCAGATGCATTATTCTCATCCTCCATCTTCACACGGTGTTCTCCCTATGTCCCTCTGTCTTCAAATGGCCATCTTCTTATAAAGATACCAGTCATACTGGATCAGAGGCACACCCTACTCATCTTAAAAACTAATTACATCAGCAATGACACTATTTCTAAATAAGGTCACATTCTGAGGTATTTGGGGTTAGGATTTCAACATATCTTTTGGAGGAGAGGAGAACATAGTTGAAACCGTAACACTAGCTATGTGAAATAACTTCACCTCTCTGGATCTCAGTTTCCCTACCTACACAATAGGAATTGCAATCTCTACCTCTCCAGGTTGTTGTGAGGATTAAACAAACTTGTATATTAAGTGCCTAGCTATGCTTGGCACATAGTAGCAGCCTGATAGATGGTAAATTTTATTAGTGTTAAGAAAAATAGTCTGAGGCATAATTGAGTATTTTGCAGAAGGCAAAGTCCATAAGCACACTTGGTGAGTGTGGCCTGATGAGTCAACTGATGATGACCACTCCATTTTTGGGTCCTGTTTAAGGCCCTGAGGCAGATGCTGTTCTTGTCTCTCATCTATGGTTTATTTGAAGAAGGGCTTCTGAGTTGATATTTCAAGAAGTATATTTTCCTCTTTTCCATTTGCACATCTAATTGGCACACTGCACAGGCAGCAGAGTGGCGAAGGCAATCAGGTCAAGCTGTCCCAGCACCTGAATCTCAAGCTAGAGTCTTTCAGCTTTAGACTGTAGCAACAAACGTACCTTCTAAACATAGGCAAACTCAATGGCCTTGCCAGTTTGGGCAGCAGGAAATATGGGAACTTGACCTCTCATTGTCACTCAGGCTTTCTTGAGGCTCATCCCATGAATATTGGTTCCTGCCAGCCAAAAGCCCAAATTGAGTACATAGCATTCTTAACAAAGGAACTGGTAAAGAACCACACATATGCACATCCAAATGAGACCACTGGGCAAGAGGCAGCTAACTAAGAAAGACAAAGTTTCTCCAGAAAGGCTATGTCATAGAGGTAGCATGGAGATAAGGCTTATTTCATTTGGGTGTTGTTATTCCTCATCTTGAGGAAAGAGAGTATGGAGCTTGGTTTTGGCAGAGGGATGTAGACTTATGAAGTAAATGCCACCCAGTAACTCCCACATCCCTTATTTGGCAACCTCACTTATGCTATGGCTAATGATGTGTTGGGACAGGAACCAAGACATAACCAACGAAGTCCTGAGTCAGTTTACATATTTACCTCAGAGAAGAGTCCTGGACAAGGTTTCCACTGGAGCCAGAAGGACAGGAGAATAGAATACAAGATTCAGGTTCACCCACCTATTATTTTTCAGAGCCTAAGTCTCCAGATGCCAAATAAGAAGTCATTAGGAAGCAATTTTATTCCTTTCTGGTTATAATTAGGAATCATTTTCCAAAGTCCAAATTCTTTTCTTTTCTGTGCCTTTGGGTTTGACTACCAAACCCCTTTTGAGCATTGCTGGTAAGCATGCCCCTAAGGACTCCTACCCCTTCCCCCATTACCTTGAAGTGATGGCCATTTCTACCTGATACCCATTCTCCCCCATCCCACTGCCATGGGCACATAAATGTCTGTGCATCTGGGATACCTGTTACTGTCCTAAATCATTAGTTGTAAGACAAAATCAAGAGATAATTTGTCAGCCCTGACTTGTTTCTCTCTCATATCCCATCCTGACTGGCCATCACCTTCAACCCCATCCCCTATCCATTTAGCTGCCACCCATTTGTGACAGTAGGCAAGGCTCTACTTATGGCTGGAACATCAAGTGGCCCATGCACAGCAAGAAGCCACATAAGGGCCAGGTTGAAAGTAGAGCATGCCAGGGAGGAGAGGTGAGGCCAAGTAAGGTGGACTGGAAAACATGTTCGGGATGAAAATATCAGCATGCATTTGTTCTCCCAGTTCACTATTTACTGAAACATAAACTATGTCATCTTTGTCTGAATTGAAGATGGTCCCAGGATAATGCATTTTATGTCTCCCATGGACTGAATACAGTTCATACTATGGGTGCTGGGGGTTACTAGAGAATGCTTAAACTGTGTTTCCTGAACCTGTGAGACAAACCATCTGAAACTCATTTCTTATTGAAAGTGAAGAGATATGGGCTAAAGCACAGACTGGGGAGGTAGGCCCTCTTTGCCAGAAAAGAAAATTGAGCCAATCTCTCTCTAGCCCTCTCCTTGTTTCACAAAGCAGCCTTCAAATTATAATAGCTGTGTAATAAAGATCCTCTCTCGTCCCCAGAATCTGGCCATTTCACATATTCTTTCTGGGACTGTGTGGTATAGAGGATAGGCTATAGAGTTAAACAGATCAGGGTTCTGTCTAGCCATGTGATTTTGAGCACTAAACTTCTTTGAGTCTGTTTTATCACCTATAAAATGAGACTAGTACCTTATAAGATATTATAAAGTTATTGTAAAGATGGAATGAAATCATGCATGCACAGTGCCTAGCATGCAGTATGTGCTCAAAAATTGGTAGCTGTTATTTAGGGAGACACTTAGATATCTCCAGGGACTTTTAGAGTCAAGGGTAGGACACTTATCCTAGACCCTAGGCTGCAGGGGTATAAACTCAGTGTTAATTTACACTGGTCAAAGGGCCTTTCTTCCTACCAAATTGTGAGCATGTCTAGTCCCAAGGAAAGCCATACAATCTGATTGTTTCCTGGGTCTCCCAATTGAGAAAAAGATCTCGCTACACTTTTCCATGACCCCAAGGCCAAAAGAGATGCAAGTTGCCACCCTACGGTCTCATGGCCACTAGCAAGGACTGGGGTCGGTGAGAGGGCAAGAGTCTACGAAGGCAGAGTACTAGGCATTGGACACTCACTCTCTTTCTTGTCTTCACCAGCTGAGAAATGCTGAGGATAAGGCTTTACTGCAAACCACCCTGGATGCCATGAATAAGGAGTTTGAAAAGCTATCTGAGATTGACTGGATGAATTCAATCCTTGTCCCCGAGGTGTGTGATCTGGGGATTGAGAAATAAAGGGGAAGAGGAATTCTTCTTTGTGCTTTACCTTCTAGTGTGGGCCAGGGCACAGTGACTGAATAGCAGAGAGGGTCCAGTTGTGGTTTTTGGATTGAGCTTAATGGAAGCTCCTCCTCCCAACTCCTCATCATAAGTAGACAGGACAAGGCAGAAAGCACACTGAAAAATTACATGACCATAAAAAAATGACTAGGAAGAAGAACCATTCTGTGGCAGAAAATGATTGGGAAAGAATAAGCAAGATTGTTTTTTTCTGTGCTGTTCTCCTGGCCACAATTACCCCTCCCTGCTTAGTAGCTGCATGATGGCCATACCAGCTGCTTACAACCAACCTCCGTTCTATATGGTTGATTCTCAGGCTTTACTGGTGGTTAAATCTCCCAAATATCACCTCTCTCTGCTGCTTATTATCCATTCCCCTCTGGGAGGATAGAAGTATCTCCAGTGCCTTCCCCTACCAGATGTGTGGCTTAAAAGACAATCAAGCATGGTAGTAGTAGCTACAATATACCTGTAGAGACGCTGTCATTTTTGGACAACTCTGAGCACTTTCCTGAGATCGAAAAATAGTCCTACATAATAACTCAAATGACCCAAAGATGTCCAACTATCACTAGGTAAATTATACCCTTTATGGTCTGACAGGGTTTTTCCTTAAATTTTCCCACCATGGAATGGCTCATTTCAAACTGTAGGAATCCCTGGCTTCCTTACTCATCATACCTGTTTTCTGGCTCCATACACCAATTATATGCATGTGAATAAGCCATATAGGCATGTTTGGACTAATACAGCAATCAGGTTACCAATTCAAAGAAAAAGCCATATACGACTTCAGGTCTTAAAGGATTTAATAACTTTCTTATCTGCCTTTGCTGACGACTTTGCTGCTCTTGATTTGTAGCCCTCTGGGGAAAGGAAACATGCTGGTATGCAGAAAAGGAAGCAAACTCTTCTAGCACCCTGTTTCTATTATTACTCAGTTCAGGTATATCTTACCAAATCCCTGAACTATGCTAATGGACTGGATATTGAGAGAAACGATGAAAACCATCCATGGCCTGAGGTCTCAGTATGTGAGTCTGCCTGGCCTAGGGCATAATCTCTTTTCTGAGCTTTGGTATTCCCATAAAGATGAAGAAGTAAGGCTCTAAATAAGGGCAGAGTGGATTGAAAGAAAGCCAGGAAGGTGTTGCTCATTCATTCATGACATTATTGCTCACCTTAAGGCCAGAGAAGATGCAGATCCACTTTGGCGGGGAAAAGCAGGATGAAAGTCAATTATTCATTGTGCTTTCCAAGGCTTTAGCTGAGGGGCAAGGTCCTGTGGCCTTCCTTTAGGTTTCTTCTGAAAGGCAATTCTGATGGCCTTTGTATGTAGCCTAGAGGAGACAGGATAAGTAGGGGTCAGAACAGGAAGAGGAGGAACACAGTTTTATACTCTTCTTCTAATAGAGGGGATCAGAGGTATACATAATCTTAAAGAGAAGAAAATCGCAAAGTTTCTTGGAATGTGTTTGACTAAACTTTCTGGCAACAAAGTTAACCTTAGGGCACTGAGACCAGTAGTGAAACAAGCATGCTTTAGTAGAAGTGAGAAGACTGGGAGGCTGAGCTGGAATTAAAGAGCCTTCATGATCTGTATAGTAGAGAACCCACATTCATAATTAAGAGCTATGTATAAAGAACATTCTTTCCATTCCAAACAGGAAATTGGGTGGCCTAGGTGGCAAATTCTTCCCTATAGGAAGGTATTTGGACAAGGGAGTGAGCTGGGAATCACCAAACCATATGTCTGAAGGAAGGGGTGATTTTTTTCTAATTCATGCAAAGGTGCCACATGAGCTATCAGTGACTCTAGCAATTTTACCTTACTAATCCCTAGTTGCATGACCTCAGGTGACATATTTTACCTCTCCGAGACTCTGCTTCCTCATTTCTACAATAGGAGTGATAATATCCACCTTGCAAGATTGTTTTGGGGCTTATATGAAAGCATTTATTAAAGCATCTAGCAAGGCATCTGACACAGAATAGGATATTAGTAAAGAACACTTGCCTTCCTAGCACATGGGATTAGTGGTTAGGGGTGTCTCCCTCACCTGGATAGATAGCAGATCTGCCTGCTTTCTTCAGCCATCCTCGTTCATCATCTTGCCAGGCCTCTTGGAATTGTTTCTGAATGTTAAGCAACTAACATTTTGACCTTCCTCTTGCTATGGTTTCCCAGGAAAAATTTTCAGACACTGACAGTAGAAGCCTCAGATTGAAAGTTAAGTTCCCTAAACTGAGGAAGAAGAAACTAGAAGAGGAAGATAAGCCTAAGTCATGCCAAAGAGTCCAGGATTTTGTTGGTAAGTCTCCCCCACAGGTATAGGGGTTACGAAAACTTCCCCAGTAACCCTGGTACCTCCCAAGGACCTAAAACTCCAATTAGAAATGTCCACAGATATTGTGGTGACAGAGGAGGAGGCTAGTTGGGAGCCGGCCTTAGGTAATGTTAAGCAGTTCCTTAGACAAGATGAGTTAGAATGTGATATGGACACTGTCAGGGAAAGAACCTGAAAAGGAACCCTGCTGTGTGGTCTCTGTGAAATAGACAGCTGAAGAGAAAAATGATAATAAGCAGTTACTTTTCTGCTCCACCCATTCCTGTTATAGGTTGATAAAGTATGACACAGTAGTCATACTTAGATCTCTCTCCTAGTCAAATACAACTACAAGCTTTTGGTCCTGAAAGCAGTCTTATTTGAAATGGATTGACGGTATCAGTGGTGGGCACCTATAGGGTCAGGACAAGGTTTCGTTACCTTTCTAAACGTTTTTATTCCTTGTTATAGTAAGTCCCTGGAAATACAAAATTTGTATGTTGTATTATTGGAATTTTGGTTCCATCTCTTCTTCAGAATTGGACTTATTCATTATTAATACGTCAGTGGAGCTCAAAAGAAGGTTCTCTTAGAGTTGTCAGTTATGCCAATTCTGATGTCAATGGTCTCTTCTAAATTTGGCCTAGACAACCAGGAAGCTTGAAAGATATAGCAATAGAGCGCATGGGGGAAAAGGGATGGACAGTGGCACTTTGTTTTTGAAGAACTGAGAGTTTGCACAAATGCCAAGGGAGAATCTCCTAGACCAAGCTTTCTCAACTTTGGTCCAATGGGTTTGATTCCATAAGAATCTGCCATTTGAGAGACCATGGTGTTTGAGAGTCTTTCTGAAGACCTTGAAGGGGTCAATAGCAGTTCTATGGATTATCAGGTTCTGAGAACTCATCCCATTTGTGTTTGGCTCACATGGTATCAACTGGTTTTCTTGGATTGTTCAGAGGTGGTTGGTACAATAGAAACAAACCAGTCTGTCTCCTAACAGAGTCTTTGTTTGTTCTCTTTAGGGTCCATATATTTGGGCATCTGGCAATATGCTAGATTCATTATTTCTATACTTGTTTTTTTTCTCTGAAGGAAATTTGTGGCATCGCAGAAACCGTGAAGATGAAAAAGATGATGATCCTCCAATATCATCAAGATCTCAACTGTAGCCCTTGAAAGCTGGATGGAGAGGCCACAACATTTAGAATTATATTTCAAAAAAACTCTCAAAACCTTAATATAGGCTAAATTATTTCAGAACATGAGCTCCAACAAGAAAATCTCCCGATTCTTTACACTAATACATTTTTCTTGGACTCAATCAGGTCTCCATTGAGGTTTATATCATCTCATCGGCCATATTCTTGTTCTTATTTAACTTGCTCAGTTGTCCTTCTCTTTGTGCACCTTGTGCAACTACAGTATTTAATTGGAATGAGCTCTTTATGAATGCCTGGGATCTACAAAGGATTCAAGGGAGTTCACCTCTTCAGGGAATTTGGGAATGGTTTTCTCTAAGTAGCAGAGAAACAGTTGATGTTAAGGAATGAATAAAATAAATAGCCTCAGGGAGATGAAGAGAGGGGTCAGGATAGCCAGGCTTGATTGTCTTTCTCTCTCAATCCTGCCAGTTGCAACTTTCAGGAGTTCTCTTCTAGTTGGCTTATTAAGATGAGAATGAGGTCCTGAGGGCTTGTCCACTTGCCTATTACAGTGATCACGTGAAATCTTTCCTTGTAGATGTGATGACTGCTCTCTCTGCAAATTTCGTTTTTCCATGTGTGTATGTATGTCTTTGCACATGTCCAGATGGTGCTCTGGCGGCAACCATACAGGCTCCCCTCCTCCTGCCTTGATTCTAGCCTGCATGCTTCCAACATTTTCGCTGGATTTTTTAACTAAATGTTTTGCCACTGTGCTGCAGTATAGATAGAGACATAAAGATGTATATATTATATACATATAATATTATATATATTTTTTAAAGTTGAAAATACAACTTGACCTCTAAGTGACCCTATAATTTATTGTGCTAACCAAGAAATCCTTCCCCACCCTGATCCCATCCCCTACCCCCATTATCCTACATACACACACATATGCCTCTACCAACTGCCCTAGTTCTTGGTGGAACTTCTAATCTTTTGGTGCATTTTCAGCGTCTTTGAAGTGGCTGGAATATACCTATAGCCCAGCTGATTCTGACGCACCCTTAAATTTCTGAGCCAGGCCATGGAAATGGAAACAAAAAACCAATGCCCTAGAGAAGGGAGCTAAGCTGGCATGCTGCCTTTTTTGCTCTATTTGTCCTGGATTCTACATCAACAACTACCCCAACCTGTGTTTTCTCCTTCTTCAATAAAAAGACTATATGAAGCAACCAGGCCTTGAGCTATGATTTAGATGCCTAAGCTAAGGACTGCCTGACAGTCAAATAACAGCCTAGGCCCTTGCCCACGAGCTCCATCTTGGCCTACATTTTCTGGACATGCTGTTGGGTAGTCATCAAATCATCTTCAAATTTCCCATCTTGCTCTTTCACTTGAGTACAGAGGGACATTCAGAGTAACCAGAAAGAACATGGGCCTGGGAAAATAGAGGCTAAAAGCCTCCACTCCTCCCATGGTTCTTCTGCATTTCTCATGAAAATAAATAAATAAAACTAGGCCAAAATTGCTCCCAACCCCAATTAGCATTTTTTAAATGCCCACTCCCAGTCAGGCAAATCTAATCAAAACTACAGCATCCAGAGAGGTTCTCTCTGAACTGCCTTGTAACCCCACCCACACCCATACCTTGAGGTAAGTATCCCGTCCCACTTATTAAAAAGAGAAAAAAGCTAGAAAACTGGCCTCTCCCCACTTCTCAAACTTAGTGTGCTCAATTACCTGATTCAGTCCAATGGAAGGTTCATTGAGGTGCACAATCCAGACTCCACACACTGGTTCTCAACTCTGGAACTTCACCAGCCTAGCCCGCTTAAACCAGCCACCTGTGTTCCACCTCTGCAAGGCTGAGGAGAAAAATACTACCAAGGGGATAGTCCCCAAATGTCTGATTACTGTGCCAAACAAACCAAAAAGTTATAGGTCTACAACTTCAGAAGAATGTTAATGGAAAAAGATAAAACATTTAAAACTTATTTAAGCATCAGCATATGTTAACTTACTATACACATCTGAGTAGAGAGTGTGCTGTTGCTGTGCCTTTGGCTTTCTCTGCATCACTCTTCCCAGGAGGAGGTATTAGATTAAATAACAAGGTCGCCAATGCAGCCTGACTCGGCTCCTCTGTGGCTGTACACATTAATACCTGCACACATGCTCACTCACAGAGTTGGGAAACAAGTTGCATTTTTCTCAGATGAGTCTTTTCTAAAATGGAAAATTTCCAAACGAGCAAATTTAATGAAACAGAAAGAAATCCAAGGAGAGGGTAGTCTTATCTTGGCAGCGCCGAAGCAGGGCTGGGTCTTGTAATTATTTTTATCACTGATGATAATAAACTATAATAGGACTCCATCTTTTGTGCTTACTTTGCTGACTTACTATACGTCTTTGTACACTGTAATACTACTGTTTCTCTGTTATACCATCTGGATCCCCTTTCACCTACCCTGTCCTCCCACCCTTACTCAGAATGATATTGAACAAAAACACAGGGATTTAGGGCTGGAGTCAACTCATGGAGCAAAATTAATAGGTGATGAGGCCCAGGATCAGACGTGGCTTGCTAAATCACTTGGTTACTTCCTAAATTGCTTAGTTACCAGTTGCTTCCCAAAAAGCAAGACAGCTTGCTGAGTACTTGTTCTTATATGCACTAGTTTGGAAATAAAGCAAGTGGTGATCTCTTTCTCAAGGGAGTTGGCTTAGCCTCTGGATGCATAAGCTCCTTTCAGGACTTCATTATTAACTACTTGTAGTAATACAATTGCTTGAGTGGTGGGACCAGACACCAAATATCCATCTCAATTATGTTCAGAGAAGCCATTAAGAGCCAAAGTTCTAGGGTTTGGTTGCATCTTTGGTAGCACTTTCTGAGAGATTGGTTGGACAATTCCTGGCCAGAACAGTGGGGAAGGAGAATACCAAGAGACTTGGACTACCACCAATCATTTCTGGTGTCAATATTACAGGTAGCAGCGATCAGTCCTCCAAAAAGGGTCTGCGCTGTGTCCAAAAGGCAGGGGAAGAATAAGGAAGAGATTTTCAACTTAATATTAGGTTAAAGGTTGGTCAGAAAAAACATTTGGGGTCAACATTTCTTCCCTCAGTACACAAGTAGGACAATTTTAGTTTCATAAGAGGTAGAAACTAATTCCAAAGCAACCAAACCCATTAGCACCATTCCATCCTATAAAGGACTTTGGTTGGCCATATGGTTTGTGGAACTGCATCTGTCTATTTGTCTGCTAATCTGTAATCCATATTTTCTCTACTGTTTTTTCTTTCCTCAGAGGCTCTTGCAAATAAACAGCAGGGCCAGGGGATGGTTGGCGGGGGAAGCTGAGATAGTTATGGGGTAACAGAAAAAAGCAGAAAGACAAAATCCACAAAGTGTGCCTATTCTCCTCTTACAAAAAAAATGGAACACCAGTCCTCAAAGTTAATGAAATTTTGCTTAAAATATTTTAATAAATGGACAAATATAATCAACACCAGTGTCTCATCATTTACCTCAGCATGGGGGGAGTTGAATGATGGTGGAGATGGGGGATGGGCTTGGGCGGCATCCAAGCTCTGAACAAGCTACATGCATGTAGGAATGGCAAGTGAAGGAAGACGGCAACAGCACAAGCCAAGAATCTTCATCAAGGGATTTGCCAAAAATGTTCTAAAATCTCGCTTCAACTCAGCACAATCCTATGGAGAAATAACTGCCAACATAATTGTTCTAGAAGCCAATTCTCTGCAGAATACAGATTTCAATGAAATGAACTAGTCACTGGGGAGGTGAAGTGATGCAGAGGAATAGTCTACATCGCTAAATAGATGCAAAAATGCAAAAGGCACCTTGAAAAACTTTTGACAACACAATCTGTCCACCTAACATATACATTACATACTCCTCACCCCTCCAGAAGGGTTTGAGGTGGGAAGGCATGTTCTGTTCAGATGCAAAATTGGTGAAGCCTGGGATCTAAAATTGTTCAACATCTGCTTTACTAACAATGACCCTGGGGAGCCAGTTATTAGTCACATTTAATAGGTGGGCAACTGAGGCTGATTTAGACCAGGATTCCACAAAATGCTACACCAGGGTGAGAACTCAGATCTTCTAAATCCTTAACTATCTAATACTAAAAACTGAGACAAAAAAAGGAGTGACTTTCAGGACTACATTTCAGTCTACCCCCATAAAACCATATTCTGAGGCTTTATGAGGGAAACAGCCCTGTTGCTAACAGCTACCACCAGGGTGGGCTCTGTAATTCATATTAAGAAATTTAGAATATATCCTGTAGGCTAGGGAAGTATTGTCAGAATTGAATTTGTCTGTTTTTTAAATTACAATACAATAAAATTGCCATTTTGGGGAGAGTGTAAAATTCAGTGAATTTTAACACATGTAGATCTTTGAGTAACCACCACTATCAAGATACAGAAGTTTTCATGGCCCCATAAATCTTCATATCATTTCTCTATAGCCACACCTTAACCCTACCTCTAACACTGACTTTATTTTCCTTCACAAGTTTTTTTCTTTTCAAGAATGTCATAGAATATGTAACCTTTTAAGACAAGCTTCTTTAACTTAGCCTTTCATATTCCTTCAAGTTAACATATGAATCAATAATGTTACCTTTCCTTGCTGAATAATATTCTATCTTATGGATCCATCCATTCACCCATCGAAGGAAGTTTAGGTTTCTAGTTTGGGGCAATTATGAATAGAGCTGCTATAAACATTCGTATCCAGGTTATTGTAGTCACTCCTGTAGGATAAATACTCAGGAGTAGGATAGCTAGGTTATATGGTAAACACATGTTTAACTTGGTAAGAAACTTCCAAACTGTTTTCCAGAGTGGCTGTACCATTTTGCATCCAAACCAGCAATATCTAGAGCTCCACTTGCTCCACATCCTCACCAGCTCTTGGAATTCATTAATTTTTATTTTAGCCATTCTAATAGGTGTTTAATGGCATCTCATCATAGCATTTCCCTAATAGCTAGTAATGTTTAACATCTTTTTATGTGCTTATTTATCATACGTAAATCCTCTTTGGTAAATTATCTGTTCAAATTCTTTTCCCTTTTTTCTAATTGGGTTTTAAATTCACTCATCGTCGAGTTTTCAGAATTCTTTATATATCCTGAATCCAAGTTCTGTGCCAGATATGTAACTTACAAATATCTTCTGCCAGTCTGTAGTTTATATTTTCATTCTCTTAATATCTTTCAGAGGAAAAGTTTTACATTTTATAAAGAACAATTCATCATTTTTCCTTCTATGGATTGTGCTTTTTGTGCCATATCGAAGAATTCTTCCTCTAACTCAGCGTTTTTCAACCACTGGTCACTTTACCCACTGGGAACACTGAACAATATCTGGACATATTTTTGGTTGTCACAGTTTGGGACGGGGGACATGCTACTGGTATATAATGGGCAAAGATCAGGGATGCTGCTAAATATCCTACAATTCACAGTAAAGTTCCCATGACAAAGAATTATCTGGCCCAAAATGTCAATAGTGCTGCTGCTCAGAAACCCTGATTTAACCCCAGGTCACAAAGATTTCCTCTATGTTGACATCTAAAGGTTTTACAGTTTATGTTTTAATTTTAGATCTATGATTCATTTAAAATTATTTTTTGTATAACAAATGAGGTTTAGATGAAGATTCATTTTTTGGCATATAGATGTCCAACTGTTCCAACACCATGTATTGAAATGACTGCTTTTACCACTGAATTGTTTTTGCACCTTTCTCCAAAATCAAATAGCCATAATTGTGCAGGTCTATTTCTGGACTCTCTATTCTGTTACCCTGTTTTCTGTGTCTGTCTTCTCCCCACTACCATATTCATTACTGTAGCTTTATAGTAAATCTTCAAATTGGGTGGTGTGATTCCTCCAACTTTATTCTTTTTCAGAATGGTCTTAGCTATTTTAGCTCATTTGCCCAGGCAAATTTCAGAATCAGTTTGTCAATATCTACAAAATAAATCCTGCTGGAATTTTGACTAGTATTGAGTTAAATAATACACAGATCAATTTGAGAATTGACATCTTTACTCAGTTGACATTTCCATTCCATGAACATAATGTCTCTCAATTTATATGATTTATTTTATCAGCATTTTGTAGTTTCCACCAGATTTTATAAATGTTTTATTAGATTTATACCTAAGCATTTCATTCTGGGGAGCTATTATAAATGGTACTTTAAAGTTTGGATTTCCTTGTGCATTGCTAGGAAATAGAAATGTAATTGATGTTTTGTGTGTTGATCTCGTGTTTTGGACCTGGCTAAACAAACGTATTAGTTCTAGTTTTGTTGTAGATTCTTTGAGATTTTCTACACATATAATCATGAAATCTGCAAAAAAATGTCAGTTCTATTTCTTCCTTTGCAGCGTGTATTCTTTTTCTTTTTGTCTCATTGTACTGGATAAGACTTCTAGTATAATGTTAACAGGACTGATGAAAGTAGACATCCTTGCCTTGTTCCTAATCATAGAGCAAAGTATTCAGTCTTTCATCAAGTATGATGTTACGTGTAGATTTTTGGAGATGGTCTTTACCAGGTTGAGGAAGTTTTCATCTATTCTTAATCATTTGTATTATGGATGAATGTTAAATTTTGTCAAATGCTTTTTCTGCATCAATTGATAAGTGATTTTCTTCTTTAAACTGTGAATATGATTGATATCCTGAACATTTTTAATATGACATTATAAAACTGGTTGCTTAAAGTATATGGAAAACATTTATATTTTTGTTTTAGTGGTCAATATGATTTTCAGGCCACATGTTTCCATCAGCTTTCTGTGGGCTGATGGCTCAAAGTCAGTTCAGTTCTCAAATCCTTTGTAGTGTTATTCATGTGTGTGTGTGTGTGTGTGTGTGTGTGTGTGTGAGACACAATGGTTAACCTAGAACCAGAGGTGCTGTGTAATTTCCAGAACTTCTAAGTAATAAACCTTGTCTCTTTCAAAGTTTCTTTACAGTCATTGCTGATGGTGTCTTGCAATCATAATGAGAAATACAAGGGCTGGTCCAGCCACAACACTGGTAATCAATAGGCTGAGACTGACACAAAACACATGCTTAGAAAATTTAATATGGTTAAGATGACAACATTCCCCAAATTGACCTATAAATTCAATGCAATCTCTATCAAAATCCCAGCTTTCTGTTTAGAAATTGACAAGGTGATGCTAAAAATCATATAGAAATGTGAGTAATCTAGAATAGCTGAAACAGCCTCTTGAAAAGTAGGAATGAAGTTGGAGACTTCACATTTCTTGATTTCAAAACTCATTACAAAGCTACAGTAATCAAAGTGGTGTGTTACTGGCATAAGGATAGACATATGGGCAAATGCAATAGAATTGAGAGTCTAGAAATGAGCTATCACATTTACAGTAAATAAATTTTCAACAGGGGTGCTAATATTTTTTTTCAACGAATGGTGCTGGGACAACTGGATATCTACATGCAAGAAAATAAAGTTGGACCCCTACATCACATCATATATAAAAATTAATTCAAAATAAATTTAAGGCATAAATATAAGAGCTAAAACTATAAAACTACTAGGATACAACATGCGGGCAAATCTTCATGACCTCGGATTAGGCAATGGTTTCTTAGATATGACACAAAAACAAAAATATTCAAAAAACTGATAAATTGGACTTCAAAATGTTAAACTTTTATGCTTCAAATAACACTTATCAAGAAAATAAAAAGAAAATCCATAGAATCAAAGAAAATATTTGCAAATCATATATATGATTTATGAATATATATGAAAATATATAAAGAACTCTTTCCACTCAATAATAGAGACAAATGACCCAATTACAAATTGGCAAAGAATTTGAATAGATACTTCTCCAAAGAGAATACTCAAATGGCAAATAAGTACATGAAAATAAATCCTCAACATCATTAACCATCAGGAAAATGTAAATCAAAACCACAATAAGATACCACTTCACACCCACATGGATGGCTATAATTAAAAGATAATTACAAGTATTAGAGAAAATGTGGAAAAACTGGAACTCTTATACACAGCTGGTGGGAGTGTAAAATAGTGCATGGTCCAGCAATTCTACTCCTAAGTACATACATAAGAGAAATGAAATATATGTCCATACAAAACTTATAAATGAATGTTCATAACACAATTATTCATAATGGCCAAAAAGTAGAAACAACCCAAATTCCCATCAATTGATGAGTGAATAAACAAAATGTGATATATCCATTCAATAGAATATTACGGCAATAAAAGGAAATCCCATCAATTGATGAGTGAATAAACAAAATGTGATATATCCATTCAATAGAATATTACGGCAATAAAAGGAAATGAAGTATGACACATGCTATAACATGAATAAACCTGGAAAACATTATGCTAAGTGAATAAAGCCAAACACATAAGGCTACACATTGCATGATTTAATTTATATGAAATGTCCAGAATAGGCAAATCTATAGAGACAGAAAGTAAATTAGGGTTTGCCTAGGGCTGGGGGTGGGAGGATAGGGTGGAATAGGAATTGACTGCTAATAACCTTTAGTCATCTTGCAAAGCAGTGGAATGGGGCAAGAGGGAACCTAAAGATATCTAGTCACCAAGGCAAAGCAACTTGGGATATTAAGTAGGAAATTTACACAAACGGTAAGAAAGCATTAAGATATCTTAAGGGTGCAACATGCTCTCTCTCCTGTCCCTAGTCCATCAAAAATGGCGATATGACCAGACTAGCACAGGGGGTCTGGGGCCAGAATTAGGGAGGTATTTTCCCTATAACTTCTCCATTGACTGCTCCCGCCATCAGATATCCATCCCTAGGATCGATATCCAAAATATTTGATGTGTGTGTGTGTGTGTGTGTGTGTGTGTGTGTGTGTGTGTGTGTGTGTGATCTCCTTAAAGCTTTATTAATGAAAGACTGGGCAAGCGGTTGATGCTTGTGTTCATTTCACATCTCACTGATTTCACAGGTGGAAATTTCTCCTCTTGACAGAAGATAAAAGCCAAAAGAGATTTTAGCATGCCACTCCAAGCAGGTTTTTCAAGTTTAGATTCTAAAAAGCTGCCTAACCATGAAAGCAGGACTACATTTGGGTGAAAATCCTGATCCCCATCTTTTTGTCATCTAGGAAGAAGCAAAGAAAGCAAGCAACCTGAGATAGGAAACAAAAGGTATTGGGTCCAGATGTGAACACCATGCCTGTCTGTCAGGTAGGGGTCTCTCTCCCTAGACTGGGCACCTCCCCACCCCACTCATAAGGATTCTCTTTCTATAGACTCGTCCATCAATTTACACCTAGCTTACTTTCTCTTCCTGTGAAAGCCTCCAAACAGAGAAAGAAACCAGATAGACCCTGAGGCACAGACTTTACTAGGCAGGAGAAAAAAACATCCTTGGGCTATGTATGGGGCTCCTAATCAAGAAGAGGGGAGTTGAGCCATTTTAACAACAAATATTAATTTTTTATTAAATTTCAAAACAAATACTACAATAATTTCTTCTCTTTCATAAAAAAAACTTAAATAATTATGACACTAACAGTTTGAGAAAAATCAAACAAAGAAAGCAGAAATGATGAAAAGTGATCAAAAGTGATCAAAAGACAAATTCAAGGACAGAATAAATACAGACTATTTACATGTCTGCCTGGCCCTGGTAGCTGCTGCCAGAGTTCCAAACCCTCAGTCTCAGAATTAGCAAGAGTTCAAAATCTCCTCCAGCTTCAGCATGTCCAAGGGGGGGATTCTGGTGACTTCAAAGAAGACCCTGTAAAAGGAAGAGTTGTCCACTCAGTGTAAAATAGGCCCAAACAAGGAAGTTCCATGGAATAAGTGGGACATAGGGCCCTTGGTTCCCTATCTTGCTTCAACCATGGAATAGAAAGTAAAGTGAAAAGAACCTCAATATTTCTTTTCCCTCAAGTGAAGCTAGTCTGGGCCTTTCCGTGATTGAGCACAAACCGAACCTCAACTGGAGCCCGGTACTTACTCATGAGAATACTTGGAAAGCACAGTCTTGAACCTATCGCAAGAACGCAAAGTCAGCAGGATGTTCAGCTGCTTGACCAAAGGGTGAATATCAGAGGTCTTGTAGCCACTGTAATACTCCAGGGTAGGAGCCTGGAAGAAGCAACACAAACAGTGACTTTTACAACAGGAAGCAGCCCCTTCTTCCATCTGTACTATCTCAAATCCAAACTTCTTATCCATGGTATAGAAAGGGAAGATAATGAAACATTTCAAAGAGTCATACGGCACAGAGACAGACCAATAATTATAGGGTACTACCTAAAAGAATAGATTCCTGCCACAAACTAGTGGCATCCATACATATGGATACTATATCCATATATATGAATTGAATATTAGCCCTGGCCATAGGTATTCAGGTATGCTGAAATCCACCACCGAAGAATCTAAGGAACAGGACTGACTTTGTAATTTACTCACTCTCAGATCAAGAGCCAATGGCCAGGCAAACCTCAGAACAAACATGAGGTCCTAACTCAACAGCCAACAGGAACTTAATGCTGTTCTTCCTCTCTGACTCTAACAGTTATCATTCTATGCATTCATTTTATCATTCAACTTTAAAGATGCCTATTATGTGATAGAAGCAATATGGCAGAGTATTAAAGAGCAAAGATTCTGGAGGCAAGCAGCATGGCCTTGAACCAGTTATTTAACCTCTTGGTGCCTCAGCTTCTCAATCTGCCAAATGGAGATCATAACAGTAATTACATTATAGGATTACATTAGTTAATATATACAAAGTGCATAGAACAGAATATAGCACATAGTAATTGCCTAAAATAAAATGCTAGCTAGGATTAACAATATTACCAATCCCTGAAGAAGATGCTGGGAATATAAAGATGACTAAAGCTCCTGCCCTTAAGGAGTCTGTAGTCTAGTGGGGGAAACAGATATGCACACAGAGAATTACAAAATGTGTGAGAAGTTCTATGATGGAAGTGATTATGGGGCACTGGAGGAACAGGGCAGCAGAACCCATGAACTTTGGCCAGGAGAGACACAGAAAGCTTCATAGAGAAGGGCACATCTGCAATGAGTGTTGAAAGTCAACTGGGAACTCCACAGGCAGAGAAAGGAATGCTCTATTAGGTAGTGGTTTTCTAAAAATACCTTAAACTATTTTCTCTGAACTCTTTTTTAAAAATATCTTACCTGGAAGCCCAAACATCTTACTTGGAATTGGGGGGGAGGGCTAAGAAGCCCACCCTCAGGGACCTTTTATATGGCCCCTGAGACATTTCTGCAGAAACTCCAGGGCTCTACTGAATACTATTTGGAAACCACTACCACAGTCAAAGGACAGTCATTGGCATGCTGAGCAGGGGAGTAACACATTATATTTGGTGTGTTAAATAAGATTAATGGCCCCATTGTCACAACATAGATTCAGGCCCCAATGTAGGCCCCTTGACTATTATCAAAGCTTACTTGCTAGTGTTGCCACTTTTACACTTTCATCTAGTATACCTTCTATATTGCTATATCAATACTGTTTCCAAAACACACTAAAGGGAGTATGTCACATCTCTGGCTAAAAAACTTCCAATGCCTTAGCATAAAGTGGGTTTCTCAGCACCAAAGGTCTCTGAATCTCTACCCCTTTTCTCCCTCCCCCGGGGCAAGTGTTTACCCAGTGTCCAAGCTTCTGCATGTAGAGGGCCAGGAGGAAGGAGCCAGCAGCTAGCTTGGAAGCTCTCTCTTGGATATAGTCGTATTCCAGCAGGGTCATCTCACAGATGAAGCGGGACAAGGTCAGTGTCTTCATGCTGGCATGGATACACTAAGGACAGCAAGAATAGCTCAGCAAGCAATTCAGAAAACCAGCACCAAGCAGAATATCTAAATGGCTTGCTGCCTGAACAATGTATCTCTCCTGCCACCATGACTCACACTAAGGCATCTTACTCCAGAAAGCTTAAGGTGGAGGGGAGGGAGTAAGGTTCTGAAATTACCAATGAAATTAGCTACCTTTAAAGTTTTTAACCAAATTATAAAGTGTGTTTGTGTTAACTTCCCACCTCTCCTTTCTGCATGAGTCATCCTTTGAAGAGCCAAAGCCCTCTAACTATAACTTTGCACCTGGTTCCACCTTAAGAAGTGTTCCATGATCCAAAAGAACTCCTTCCTCTTTCTTGTTTGTATCTTTTTAAAAAATTATAACCTATAACACACATAGAAAAAGTACACAACACCTACTTATAGAATACAGTGAATAATTATAAAGTGACCACCCCTGTAACCAATACTCAGGTGAAGGAAGAGAATTTTGCCAGCATCTCCCCCAAAATTCCCATGTGTCCCTTTCTGATCAAAGAATCTTCCCTCCCTCCCCTACTTTGCTCTCATCTCAAAACTTTATAAGTATACTGTGAAAATCTGAAATGTTCTTCCTTCCACACTTAAAGATTGCCAGTCTAAGAGGGTGGATTGAAGAAGAAATTCCCCTGCCCCTAGTTGTCCCTTTCCCTTTACCTACCATCAGGCAGCCTCTCTGGGTTTGGAGGGAACTAACCCAGCAGTGGGAGAACGGAGATATGCCTCCTCTATCTTACCATAGCATATCTACGCAGAAAATGATAGGCGGTGGGAATGTTGATATCAAATTTGAGGGTCTGTAGGATGCTGATTTCCATGGCAAGCATCTCATCTCGTTGATACATATCATCACAGATGTACAGGAACTCATCCAGACAAGGTGGGTAGGGTTCCTACAGGTGGAGAGGAGAGGCAGTCACAACCAGGCAAAGACAGTCCACTCCTCTCTGCTTGGAGATGAAAAGCAGAGGGGGAGAAGAATGAAGGAAAGGAGGCGATAACATTTTCTGACATAGACCTTCAAGTTATCTTAGAGTCAGCCTCTGGTTGATTTTAATGGCCCATCTGAAAAACAAATTCAGAGACACAGCAGAGATAAGCCTCAAAACTGCACCACTGGAGAAAGGATGGGGCCTCTTGGGGTGGATTCTTACAGCATTAAAAAAAGCACATGATGTGGCACAAGGATTGAGATCAATGATCTCTCTTCTAATGAGAGCCAGGAATTGGAAATCTATGGCCTGCTCTGGGAAAAGGAGGAAAGGAGACCACAAAAAAGGGAACTACAGATGGGAAATAAGCCCTCACTTTGTGTCCTAGTCTAAAGAATAGATAGGAATGTTTGGGAAGGGTACCACAGGGGTAACAAGCAGTGAGAAAAAGGCAGCCAGGCACAGAGGTAGCCAAGCCAAGACTGAGGACTGCAGAGGGTGGGAAGATGTGCACTGCGGCTAGACTGGGAAGATCCAGGCCAGGCCAAGGGTAAGAATCCCGGTCTGAGAGCACCTTCCTGTGCCCCGCCCTCTGTAGGTTGAACTTTGGTTTTGGGGAGAGGACTGGGAGGCAGGAAAACCCCTGAATCTGCCTACCCACCCAAGCCTTCTTCCCACACCTTTCTCTCTATATTTTCAGATCACAAACTGGACCAATACTCTGGGTTTTTAGACAAGGAAATTGAGGACCAGAGAGAGGAAGTAACTCTCTACAAGTTCATACAGCAACATAGTATAAGACCAGAGCAAGAAACTTTCTCTCCCATTGCTCTATTCACCACTGGCTCCTTCCTCTCTTCTCATACCATCTCCACACCTCCTTGCAAAAGTTTTTCTGTACTTCTCAATCTTGTAAGAAGACACACCTTCCCTAAAAAACTTAGTGGGACCCTTTATCCTGGCAACCAGAAGAGAGGTGCTACTGGTTCCAAGATTTGCTAAGAAGGGTCCCTCATACTCTCTTCCTCCCTTCTGCTCTCTAGGGATCCCAGTTGCATTTCTAACCCCCTTGAGACTGAGGCAAAAAGTATTTACTCAAGCCATAAGGATGGTCCTAGGCAGGGAAAGGGAAGAGGAGAGAGAGGAAGAAGGGAAGGAGGGAGAGAAAGAGGGAAGAAGACAGAGGGAGGGGGAAAAATGGAAAGAACTAGGGAGTGAATGAGCAGGAGAGGAAATGAGCCAGAGAGGGAAGCAGTAAGGGAGGGAGTAAGGGAGAGTGTGAGGGAAGAGGAAGGGAGAGAGGGAGAAAGGGAAGGAGGCAGCTAGGGAGCAAGGGAGGGAAGGAGGATGGAAGGGAGCAAGCAAGAGTGGGTGGGAGAGAATGATTAAGGAAGCAAGCAAGAGAGGGAGCTATCAGAGAGGGAGCAGGGAGGAAGCAGGGAGAAGGAGGAGCAAGGGAACAAGGGAGCAAGTGAGTAGGGAAGGATGTGAGCCAGAAAGGGAAACAGTGAGGGAGAGAGCAAAGGAAGAGACTAGGGATCAGGGTGGGAGGTAGGGAAGGGAAAAGAGAGGATGAATGAGAAGAAATTAGTAGAAAAGTGGGGAGGAAGGTAAAGGGATCAAAGGCAGGGGAAGGGAGGAAGGTACAAGAGAAGCAATGTGAGGGAGGGAAGGATAAGCAAGGGAAAGAGGGTGGAATGGAGGGATGGAGGGGAGAGGGTTAGCTAGGAAAGGAGAGGAGAGTAAGCAATGGAAGGGGGAGAGAAAGGAAGGAAGGGAGGAAAGAAGGCAAGGTGGGAGTGTAGGAGGGAGGAAGATGGAGGTACGGGGTGTGAGGGTAGGAAGGAGGCTGGAAGGGAGACACAGGAGCTAGGGATGGAACAAAGGTGGAAGGCAAGGAGGGATGGAGCAGGGAATGGAGTGAGGGAGCAATTGAAGAGGTAGGGGAGTAAGAGAGGGAGCCAGAAAGGGAGGGAGGAAGCCCAGTATGGAGTGAGCGAGTACACAAAGCAGGGATGGAGGGATCAAGAGATGGATTGAGAGAAGGCTAGAGGGAGGAGGGATGCTAGGGAATGAGGGAATAAGTGAAATAAGGGTGAAAGTAAAGGAGGGCAGAAGTGAAGTGAGGTGGCAAGAGAAGAAGGGAGAGAAGGAAGCAAGTAAGGAGCAAAGAAAAGAAGGCTGGACTTAGGAAGGGAACTACTTACTGACTGAGGAAGGCAGTGAATGAGCAAAGGAGGAGGAAGGCAGGATGTCAGTTAGGGATAGAGCTGAGCATGGAGGAAGCAAGCGACAGAGCACAAATACAAACTCACAGTTCTAAAGTTCTTTGAATTCTGTAAAAGTGGCTACAACTTGGTCCTAAACCCTAAAATTTCACACAACTAGCCTATCTGAAGGAAAAATGAAAGTTGAACAAAATCATTTAGCATCTAAAGAGGTGGAAAGAATCAGAGAGACTAGTTAGGTGGATTGCAGCTATGAAGGAAAGGCCAGCTAATTGCTTTTATCCTGCCACTTCAAAAATAACTATTTCAGCTAGACTTACTGCCACGTACAATGAGGCCATTTCTTCTTACATGTCTCCAGCACCCAGGTTTGGAAATGCTTTCTTATATATGCAGTTCTAGATTCCACTAGATGGAGATGGAGTCCATGAAAGAAGAAAAGGGTGGGGGACAGAGAATCATGGACCAAAAGGAAATCTTAAAAAGGACAACCCATTTAATTAAGCACATGCCCGCATACTTGCATCTTACAGGAAATGGGAGAACCTTGTTGATGCCAGAAAACAAATACACCATTGCCATTCAACACCAACTTCCCTGATGGGGAAAATGGACAAAAAATTGGTAGGAAAATTATTTGTGTGTGTGTATGTAATTGTATACACACACAGGTACAAATATATACAAACATATATACACATGTGTGTGTACATGTGCACATACATGCATATAATATATACATACACATGTATGCATACATATGCACATATACACATATAAAGAGACGCATACATAGACATACATATGTAACTGACTTGGATAAAAATCTGACTAATTAGTTCTTTCCAGGTCCTATAGACTCAAGCTCACCTCAAATTTTGCTGCAATCAGAAAAGCAGTGGAACCGAGGAGTTGCAGCTTGTCCCTCTTGCATATTACCTTCATAAGGTAGTGATCCACCAGCTTCACTGCCAAGTAGAGGGTCTCGTGACTCACCTCAAAAGTCATCTGGAGGAATACACAAACAGGGCAGAAATCTGTATATTGTCCAGCTCTAAAATCACATCCAGATAAATCTAACTACCTGGTCTGTGGCACTGAGAACAGTGGAGCTATACCAGACCTGGCCAGCTAAGACTCTGCTATGAATGTGGAAACTACTTCAGATAGCTGCCTGATTATATCTCCCGCACCTTTGAGGACTCTGGCATTATCTATCCCTACACATTTAGGTAGGTGACCAGTCTTACAAATCAGAGAGACAGGCTCTGCCTTCTTTATGAACACCTTAAGTGAATACATCCTCTCCCCTTGATCTCCAATACGTACTTAGAGTCTTGCTTTCCCTATTTGCTATTCCCTTATACAGTGAACTCCCAAAAGAGATTGTTTATTTAGCTCTGAAACACAGGGGTTTGTTTATTAGTTTATTCATCCATTAGTTTCTCTTCTCAACTAGCTATGCTATTAGAATGTATAGACTGAAAGCAAGTACCAATAGCACCATTTAAAAGTGAGCTGAGGGGCTGGAGAAGCCAGAATGAAATTGAAACATTAGTAGTATAACCATCCTTCTCTTCTTTTATTTATCCTTGTCTTGCATTCACCAATTCCAAGAAACCATCTCCTATAGCAATAGTCCCAGAATTAGTGTGGGCCTATAAAGCATCTTTGTGAAAATTAGAAAAAAGGTGCCTTCTTTGGGTGAACACAGCCCTGCAGGCACACATCTTATCAAGTAGACAATACCCTTATATGAATTAGCAAAAGGTGTCCCTGCCTCAGGGCATAACAACCCCACAGCCAGAATGCACAGTTTGGCAAACAGCGTATGAGCTGGATTCCACTGCCTGCTTTTGCCCTGGCTAAAGGCCACGTATAGGCACAATTTGCACCATACACAGGGGTCCTACCCAATCTTCAGTGATGCTTCTTCCTCACAATCCCCTTAGGATCTTAGGATTCAAGAACAATAGAATCTATATTAGCCCAACACCTCAAACAATGCTTGAATCCTCTCTTTAATGTCCCCACCAAATAAGTTGTTCAGTTCCTGTCATAGAACCTCCAAATACATCCCAATAACTCTTTGAATATTTTTAACAGAAAGTGCTTCCTTATATTGAGAAGAAATCATCCTCCCTGTAAGCTTCACCCACTTCATTGGGCCCTCTTTCGTGTAGGCTACTCTTATTGACTGGAGTCTAGATGACCACAGAGTAGGTCAGTAAGAAGCTTTGGAGAAATTAATGTATATTAGCACAGGCAAATGATCATCAGAAGATAATTGAATACATTGGTTAAGCAATACATACATTAAGTTTCTGAATAACAGAAATACCAAAAAGCTGTTCTTACTGTTCCTGGGATACGGCCTTGGCTACAGAAATCTGTCTTTATTAGTTTCCTATTGCTGCTATAGTAAATTATTACACACTTAGTGGCTGAAAACAATACAGATTCATTATCTTACAGATATGGATGTCAGAAGTCCAAAATGGGACTCACGGGGCTAAAAACATCAATGTGTTAGCAGGGCTGTGTTTCTTTCTGGAGGTTCTAATGGAGAATCCTTTTTCTAGCTTCTAGAAGTTGCCTGCATTCCTTGGTCCCTTCCAGCCTCAAAGCCAACAATGGCTAGCCAAGTCCTTCTCACACTGCATTACTCTCTGCCTCCTTCTTCCACATTTAAGGACCATTGTGATTACATTGGGCCCATATGGATAATCCAGGGTAATTGCCCTTTCTTAAATTCAGTTTAGTGCAAAATTAATTTCGTAGTCTACTTAATTTCCCTTTGTCATGTAAGGTAACATATTCACAGTTCTGGGAACTAGGATGTGGACATTTTATTCTGCCTACTACATTTGCCAAAGGAATGTTATAAGAAAGAAATGAGGAGAGTTTGTGCACATGAAGGTTAATGACTACCACCTTAAGTACCGAGAAACTGAGGTCAAATAATTACAAAAAAAGAAGGTAGGAATGGAAAGCAACAGTTCTCTGAGGATGGTGCCTCTGTGAGCAAATGACAAAGCCAGAGCTTATATAGCCTCCTTCTAGTACCTCACACAGGCACTTGACCACCCATGCAGCATGTTATCATCAAATGGTAACATCTAAAAGTGTGGGTAATATCTGAATGAATGGCTGAAATTTGAAGTCAATAAATATTTAAAACAGCAGCTGTGTCAATTATAGCAATTTTTCTTCCTTGAATGTAAGACAATACTCTCCTAACATAATTCTACCAGTTGGGACTGCATGGAATAAGTCTAATTCTTCTTGTGACAACCCTTCAGCTACTGAAGAGTTACTATGTCTCCTATAAATCTCCATTCTAGACCAAATAGCTTGACTTCTAACTGTTCTTCAAACGGTATGGTTTTCTGTCTCATTAGCATCAGTCTCCAAATGAAGAGCCTAACTTTATCACAGTTAGAAGAGAGGCAGTGCTCCAGCTGCGACAAAACTTTTTAGCACAGTAGCAAGTTTCTCTTCCTTATAACTGCCTTTGGTCAGTACACCCTTCCAATTCTTCATAAACAACTATTCTCCTTATCTGGAATTGGGTAAGAAGAAACAAAAGGGAAGTAATAAATAAAACTATAGAAAATATAAAGATTAATCTTAGTCTCAAACTAGGAGACAAATCTGACAAAATGCATCTCAAACTCCAAAACTAAAAGATCATCTTCTACAAAGATGAATAAACAGAGAAATCCAACCAGATATGGGCAGGGGGGAGGGAAACAAGTAATTTTTAAAAGAGAAATGTTCTGAGGAACCAGAGCAAATGTCTACTTATGAAATCTTTTTACTCCGAAGAACTGGAATAAACTTTTAAAAAATATATTCTCAATAAGACCTGAAAGGACACTTTTCTATGAAAAGAGAACATGGGATACAAAAAGTCTTGTTTCTAAAGAAAAAGAAATTATTTAATTTAAAAATGTAATAGAGGCAGTGAACAGTATAGTTATAATCATGACAAAAATCAAATCAATGATTCCAAAGGCTACTTTAAAACATTCTCCTAGAACTGAGAGGTAAAGAAAATGAATGAAAACTTGAGATACAAAGAGAACAGATTTCAGAGTAATTAACACACACACACACACACACACACACACACACACACACACCCTCTTTCCCTCTCCCTCTCCATTAAAATGAGAGAAAAAGAAGAGAAATAATAAAGAAATAATACATAGAAAATAATCCAAGACAAAGAAAGACTGAACCTTCAGATTGAAAGGACCAAACAAAATTAAGGAAAACAGGTCTACATCTAGAAACGTCAAAAATAATTATATTTTTAGGGAAGCTAATGTATTAAACACAAATAATCTTGATCTAAAGTCTATATTATTTTGACTATAAATGGAAGAAATAAACTAAAAGTATACAAATTATCTTACTTGAAGGGAAATTAATAGTTCAGTCTCACCAAATGGGTTGGCTAACTAAATAATGACTACATCCATATAATAGAATATTATATAGCAGTTTAAAATAAGATAGATTTATACTTAAAGGAAAGGTTATAAAGATTTATTCTTTTTTCAGTAAATAACTTTTAAAACTTTTCAATGACAGTTGGCATACAATATTAAATTAGTTTCAGGCATATAACAGTGATTAGACATTTACATATCTTACAAAGTGATCACCCTGATAAATCTAGTACCCATGTGACATCATACATAATTATTACATTATTATTGACTCTATTCCTTATGCTATATTTTACAGCCCCGTGACTATTTTGTATAACTACCAATTTGTACCTCTTAATCTCTTTCCCTATTTTACCCACCCCCTACACCCCTCCAATATGGCAACCATCAAAATGTTCTATGAGTTTATTTCTGTTTTGTTTATTTTATTCTTTAGATTTGACATGTAAGTGAAATCATATAGCATTTGTCTTCCTCTGTCTGACCTACTTCACTCAGCACAGTACCATCTAGGTCCATCCATGTTGTTGCAGATGGCAAGATTTCATTTTTTTATGGCTGAGTAATAGTCCATGGTAAATACGTACCACTTCTTCTTTACCCATTCATCCATTGATGGACACCCAGGCTGCCTCCATTTCTTGGCTATTGTAAATAACATTGCAATGAACATATGGATACACACGTCTCTTTGAAGTAGTGTTTGGGGTTTCTTCAGAGAAATACTCAGAAGTGAAATTACTGGGTCCTTCTTTGGCTCTTATTATAGCCTTTGTTTTAAAGTCTAGTTTAAGTATTGCTAGCCTAGTTATTTTTTAATTCATTTCTATTTTCATAAAGTACCCAGCAAAGAGAAATGTTCTGAGGAACCAGAGCAAATGTCTACTTATGAAATCTTTTTACTCCGAAGAACTGGAATAAACTTTTAAAAAATATATTCTCAATAAGACCTGAAAGGACACTTTTCTATGAAAAGAGAACATGGGATACAAAAAGTCTTGTTTCTATAGAAAAAGAAATTATTTACTTTCAGTCTGTGTGTGTCTTTCAATCTAAAGTGAGTCATTTGTAGGCAGCATATGTATGGGTCTTCTTTTCTTATCCATTCAGCCACTCTATATATCTTTTGATTGGAGCACTTAATCCATTTACATTTAAAGTAATTGTTGCTAGATATGTAGTTAATGCCCTGTTATTAATATTTTTATCTTTCTTTTTCTTCTTAAAGAAGTCTCTATAAGATTTCCTGTAATACTAAACTCCTTTAGCTTTTTCTTGTCTGGGAAAATCTTTATCTGTCCTTAGATTCTAAATGATAGCTTTGCTGGGTAGAGTAATCTCGGTTGTAGGTTCTTCCTCCTCATCACTTTGAATATTTCATGCCAATCCCTTCTGTCCAACAAAGTTTCTACTGAGAGATCAGCTAATAATCTTCTGGGAGCGGCCTTGAAGGCAACTAACTGCTTTTCTCTTGCTACTTTTAAGATTCTCTCTTTGTCTTTAACCTTTGGTATTTTAATGTCTTGGTGTGGGCTTCTTTGGGTTCATCTTGTTTGCTACTTTCTGTGCTTCCTAGGCTTGCATATCTGTTTCCTTTGCCAGGTTAGGGAAGCTTTCAGTCATTTTTTCTTCAAATACATTCTCAATCTCTTGCTCTCGCTCCTCCTTCTGTTGCCCCTATGACATGAATGTTGGTACACTTGATATTGTCCCAGAGGCCCATTAAACTATTCTCATTTTTTTTTTATTCTTTTTTCTTGATGTTGTTCTGATTGGGTGTTTTCTGCTACCTTGTCTTCCAAATTGCTGATTCAATCTTCTGCTTCACCTAATCTACTGTTGCTTCCCTCTAATGTATGCTTCATTCAGTTATTGTATTATTCATTTTTGACCAGCTCTTTTTTATGTTTTCAATCTCTATTTTTATGTTTTCTGTCTCTTTGTTAAACTTCTCACTGAGCTCATCGATTCTTCCCCTAAGTTCACTGAGCATCCTTATAACCAGTGTTTTGAACTCTGCATCTGGTAGATTGTTTTTTTTTCCATTTGTCGAGTTCTTTTTCTGGAGCTTTGTTCTGTTTTTTCATTTGGGACATGTTCCTTTGTCTCCCCATTTTGATTGTCTCCCTGTGTTTGTTTCTATGTATTAGGTAGGGCTGCTATGTCTCCTGGACTTAGGAAAGTGGCCTTATGTAATAGGTGTCCTGTGGATCCTAGTGGCGTGATCTCCCTGGTCACCAGAGCTAGGTGCTCTAGGTGTGTGCCTTATATTGGTTGTGTGCACCCTCCTCTTGTAGTTGAGCCTTGATTGCTCTTTTCACAGCAATGGGAGGGATTGACCCTTATGCTGATTGGCTGTGAGGACTGGCTGGTGACAACAACAGAGGAGCTGTTGTGCAAGGGCTGACTCTATGGACCAGGATTCACTTTAGCAGGGCTCTGGTGCCTGTCCAGTTTGCCCTTTGGATGGGTCATCCTTGGATGTGGCTTTATGTCATGCTCAGCCTTGGTCCAAAGCCAGCCACCAGGTGTGCTGGCCACAGGGTCCTACCATAGGCCAAGTTCAGCTGCAGCCTTTGCCCTTCCCAGGGCCACCTGGCATGAGCCACCAAGCAATCCACAGATTGCTGCCACCTGCACTGGGCTTGGAGGTGCCTCAAGAGGCCAAACTGTGAACCAAGGCTGCCTGCTGCTAGTGCCAAGCTTGAGGCTGCTCAGTAAGAGGTACAGAGCACACCAAGAACAGATGCTGCTCATTTGGGTTTTGTAAACCTTTGAGAGATTTTAGAAAAGTCCGCAGCAAAAGCCTAGACAGGCCATTTGTATAGAAAAGCCACTGAAAGTGGTTGGGTGGGCCTACATGTAAAGTGGGATAGGGTCTCAGGGAATCTCCAGCATGGGGTGACCAGTGTTAGCCAAATTGATGGAGATTCAGGTATGGCAGCCACCTGCACCTGCATGCTAGGATGGGGAGAGCTCAACAAAGGAACAGTGTCCTCTGATAACACTTTTGCCTGCAAGAAAGCTGCCCCCTCGCCACCAGCCCTTATCCTGAAGCCAAAAATTTCAGTTCTTCCACACATGTCCCTGGAACCATTCAGGATGCTGCTCCAGTGCTGAAGCTCAGAATGAGTGAGCCCACCAGTAAGTTTATGTGAAGGACCTTTAACAGGAACACTTAAGATTCCAGCTGCTCTTCATCTCACTCAGCCAAAATCTCCACTGATTTTCACAGACAGAAGTTGTGAGGACTTCTCTTTCCTGCACTGGAACCCTGGTTTGAGGAGCTCAGTGTGAGGCTGGAACCCCTTGTACCTCTGGCTAGAACACTGCAGCCGAGATACCCCTCCAAATTTTTAGCTGCCATATGCAGGCTTGGGATTAATCCGTTCTTCATCTCCACCACTTCTACCAGTCTCAAGGTGGCTTCTTATATATTCCCTTGGTTGTAAGACTTCTGTTCATCTAAACTTCAGGTGATTCTCAATGATGATTGTTCTATAGTTTAGTTGTAATTTTGATGTGGTCATAAGAGGAGGCAAGCACACATTTACCTACTCTACCATCCTGACTGGAAATCTCCTACTAAGACTTATTCTTAAAAGAGGAAGTTGCAGAGCAATGTATACAGCATGACCTATTCATATAACAAAAATACCATAAAACCCATACTCCTTAAAATGCAGTATTTATATATTTGCATATATGCATGTGGATTCATTCAAGAATTACTCAATTAATTTAAGATATTTTAAGAAAATATTGTCAAATATTAATAAAAATGCTAAGACAAACAGAAAGTATTCTGAAAGGACACTCTAAATTATTTATAGTTGTTACTTCTGAGAAATAAGATTAGAGGAAAAGAGATCTCAACGTCAGAAACAAGGTGGAGTGAGAGACATCCCCAGATCTCTCTCCTTGAAACAACAATAAGCTGAACATCTAAAACTCAACAAAAACACTCAAACTGCACACCACCACGTCTGAGCGTGGGATCTGCGCCTAAGAGCTACCACAGGTCAGAACCCTGGGTGTTGGGCAGTAGATTAAGAAAAACAAGGAAGCTGCCTCTCACAGCAGGAGCTCCCTCTAGGAGGACAGAGGAGGGGAGAAGGTGCGGCCAGTTCCCTGAACAGGCCTGTATGGGAGAGCTGTGAGCTCCACGTGGCTGATGGCAGAGCCCAGTTATCAGGGCAGAAAGTAGAGAAGTGGGGACGGCAGAGAAGAGGGGATAGCAGAGAAACAACAGTTGATTTTTTACCAGCCACGGTTGCAAAACCAAGGCTGAGCTGCAGCCCACATCCCCCAACACAAAAGAGACCATTCCCCATATCCTCCCACCACACACTGTGGAGACCCAGGGAAATCTGACCAAACACTACCGAAACTGTTGCTAACACTGAAAGGGACTGAGGATAGCAAAAGTGATTAAACATCTGAGTGACTAAATATCTATAAGAAAAAACTGCATTATTAAGACTTTATATAAAGCAGGATCCAAGAGGCTTAGATGCCATCTACTGGAAACCAAAAGAAAAACGTCTTCTTTGCAACGTGCTGAAGAGAAACCTTTATATAATAAATTTTATTTCTGGAAAAAAAGCAGAATATACTCCCATTAATGCCCAGGCAGAGAAATAGTCCATTAAACACCATGAACAACCAAGGTGACAAGGAAGCTCAGAAAGAAAAAGAAAGATCTCCAGAAAATAAGCTTACAGACATAGAAATATGTGACTTAAATGACAAAGAAGTCAGAATGATCCTTCTGAAAAAATTCAATGAAATCCAAAACAACTCATATAAACAATTTCAGAAATTGAAAAAAACAACTAGATGAGTAGAATGAGTTCCTTAGAAAAGAGATTGAAATCCTCAAAAAGAACTGAATAGAACTTCTAGAGATAAAGAACACACTGCATGAGATGAAAAATGAAATAGCAAGCTTAGGATCAGTGATATCAAAGACAGAAATCTAGAAATAAATCAGAAGGAAGAAGAGAGAAACTGAAGAATGAAAAATAATGAAAGAGAAATACAAGAACTAGCTGATACCATCAGGAGAGGAAACATAAGAATAATGAGCATTATCAAAAGCAAAGAAAAGGAGCAGGCATTAGAAAGAATTTTCAGACAAATAATGGACAAGAATTTCCCAAATCTAAGAAAAGAGCTGGAGCTTTGAATCCAAGAAACTAACAGAATATCCAATTATCTCAACCCAAAAAGGCCTTCTCCAAGACACATTGTATTAAAATTATCAAAAATTAACGACACAGACAGAATTCTCAGGGCAGCCAGGGAAAAGAAGACGGTAACCTGCAAAAGAAAATCCATTATTATTGCCGGACGTCGCAGCGCAAACCTTACAGGCCAGAAAGGAGTGGAATCAAATATTTAAACTATTAAATGAAGGAACTACCAGCCAAGAATAATGTATCCAGCTAAGCCCTCGTTTAGATATGAAGGAGAAATAAAGACCTTCCCAGATATACAAAAACTGAGGGAAATCTCCACTATGAGTCCTGAATTACAGGAAATACTGAAAGGGGTCAGCTCACTAAAAACAAAATGACAAAAAAAAAAAAACAAAACATAATTAAGAGCAAGGTGACTGTCAGGCAAATAGAAGCAGAGGAGTGCAGCCCTTACTAATAAGTACAGGGCATTATAAGCTTAAACAATAAGAAGAGAATTGCTATAGGAAGAATGTAATGAACGTTCAGCATACATAGGAAAAAATTGAGACGATAACTGAAAAGAGGATTGAAAGATCCAAATTTGCAAAGGGGAATGGAGATAAGGCACGTGCAGAAAAGAAACAACTGCATATATATAAATATATATATACATATTAATATATATAAATATATATTCTTCACATATTCATAATGGTAACCACACACCAAAGATTCATAACTGAAATATATAACATAAAACAAGAAGAACCAGAGGCAAAACCCACAAAAGCCAAACAAAATAAAGAAAACAGAAACACAAGAATAAGGAAGCAATGGAAACATCGAGCTACCAAAAAGCAAAAGATAAAATCTGTTCAAGAAGACCTCATATTTCAATAATCAGCCTAAATGTAAATGGACTGAACTCAATAACAAAAAGGCACAGAGTTGCAGAATGGATCAAAAAACAAAACCCAACCATAGGCTGCCTCCAGGAGACACATCTCAGTTCCAAAGACAAATATAGACTCAAAGTGAAAGGGTGGAAAATGATATTTCAAGCAAATGGAATTCAGAGAAAAGTGGGAGTAGTGGTACTAATATCGGACGAAATATATTTCAAAATAAAAAAATGTAAAGAAAGATACTGAGGGACACTTCATAATGATAAAGAGAATCATACACCAAGAAGACATACAACTTATTAATATCTATGCTCCCAATCAGGGAGCCCCAAAATATGTAAAGCAATTACTAACAGAACTAAAGGGAGAAACAGACCAAAACACTACTGTAGTAGGGGACCTAAATACCCCACTGTCGGATATAGACAGATCATCCAAACAGAAAATCAATAAGGAAATCACATCCTTAAATGACACATTAGGCCAACTGGACATAATTGACATTAACAGAGCCTTTCATCCCAAAACAGCTGCTTATATATTCTTCTTTAGTGCACATGAAACATTCTCAAAGATTGATCACATACTGGGACACAGAGATAGCCTCAACAAATATAAGAGGGTTGAAATCATACTAACCATATTCTCTGAATTTAATGCTTTGAAACTAGAGATCAACTGTAAAAAGAAAGCAGGAAGAACCACAAATATATGTAGATTAAACAACATGTTACTGAAGAATAAATAGGTCACAGAAGAAATAAATAGATCAAGAGACACATAGAAACAAATGATAATGATAGTACAACATATCAAAACATTTGGGAAATGGCAAAAGCGGTCATAAGAGGAAAGTTCTCATCATTACAGGCCTATCTGCAAAAACAAGAACGAGCGCAAATAAATGAATGAACACTTCATCTTAAAAAACTAGAAAAGGTAGAACATATGAAGCCTAAAGTCAGTAGAAGGAAAGAAATAATCAAAATTAGAGTAGAAATAAATGAAACTGAAAACAAAACAAAAAAAAATAGAAAAAATAAATGCAATAAAGAGCTGGTTCTTTGAGAATGTTAATAAAATTGACAAACCCCTGGCAAGACTTACCAAAGAAAAAAGAGAAAGAACACACAAAAAACATCAGGGATGAAAGAGGGGAAATTATGACAGCGCAGACGTACAAAGGATCATACATGAATACTATGAAAAAGTATATAACGCCAAAATTAATAACCTAGAAGAAATGGACCAGTACTTAGAAAAATACATTTCTAGACTGAATCAAAAAGAATTGGAAAATCTAAATAGAACGATCAGCAGCATCGAAATTGAAACAATCATCAAAAACCTACCAAAAAGTAAAAGACCAGGACCAGATGGCTTTACCAGTGAATTCTACCAAACATTCAAAGAAGATTTAATACATATTCTCCTTAAACTCTTCCAAAAACTCGAAGAGGAGGCAATATTTCTCAACGTATTTTATGAGGCCAATATTACCCTGATACCAAAACCTGGTAAAGACAATACAAAGAAAGAAAACTACAGATCAATATCTCTCATGAACACAGATGCAAAAATCCTAAATAAGACACTAGTGAACCAAATACAGCAATATATTAAAAAGATTGTACACCATGATCAAGTGGGCTTCATCCCAGGGGCAAAGGGAAGGTTCAATATATGCAAATTGATTAATGCGATACACCACATAAACAAATAAAAAATAAGAATCATATGATCATGTCAACAGATGCAGAAAAAGCCTTTGACAAGATATAGCATCCATTTATGATCAAAACACTTAAAAAAATCAGTACAGAAGGAAAGTACCTTAACATAATAAAGGCCATATATGAGAAACCCTCAGCTAACATTATACTTAATGGAGAAAAATCTAAAAATCTTCCCTCTAATATCAGGAACAAGGAAAGGCTGTCCACTATCACCACTGTTATTCAATATAACAGTGTAGTTCCTGGTGAGTGCAAACAGGCAAGAGAAAGATATAAAAGGCATCCAAATAGGAAATGAGGAAGTCAAACTGTCACTATTTGCTGATGACTCGATATTCTCATTCTCATTCTCTCATTCTCTCTCTCTCTCTCTCTCTCTCTCTCTCTCTCTCTCTCTCTCTCACTATATGTGTGTATATGTGTGTGTGTGTGTGTGCACACGTGCATGTGTGTGTGTATATAGACATACATACATACATACATATATATATATATATATTCCTTTTGCAATTGCAACAAAAAGAATAAAAAACCTAAGAATAAATTTAACGAAACATGTGAAGGACCTATATAATGAAAACGACAAGACCCTGTTAAAAGAAATTGAAGAAGATACAAAGAAATGAAAAGATATTCCATGTTCTTGGATTGGAAGAATCAACATAGTTCAAATGATCTTATTACCTAAAGCATTATGCAGATTTAATGCAATCCCTATTAAAATCTCATTGGCATTTTTTAAATAGAACAAAAAGCATCAGATTTGTATGGAAGCACAAAAGACCCCGAATTGCCAAAACCATCCTACGAAAAAAAGAATGAGGATGGAGGCCTCACTCTCTTACTTCAAATTCTACTACAAAGCGACAATAATCAAAATGGCACGGTATTGGCATGAAAACAGACATATGGACCAGTGGAACAGAATCAAGAGTCCAGAAGTAAACCCATATTTATATGGGCAAACAATTTTTGACAAAAAAAGCCAAAAACATACAATGGAGAAAGGGAACTCTCTTCCATAAATGCTGCTGGGAAAACTGGAAAACCACCTGCAAAAGAATGAAACTACACTGTTGTCTATCACCACACATCAAAATTAACTCAAAATGGATTAAGGACCTGAATATAAGACCTGAAACAATAAAACACATAGAAGAAAACATAGGAACTAAACTCAAGGACCTTGGACTTAAAGAGGATTTTATGAATTTGACCTCAAAAGCAAAGGAAGTAAAAGCTAAAATAAATGAATGAGACTACATCAAACTAAAAAGCTCTGCTCAGCTAAAAAACCATCAACAAGGTAAAGAGACAACCATCCGAATGGGAAAATATATTTGTGAGCAACATCTCCGATAAAGGCCTAATATCCAAAATATACAAAGAACTCATACATCTCAATAACAACACAAAACAAATGATCCAATCAAAAAATGGGCAGAGGACCTGAACAGACACTTCTCCCTAGAGGACATACAAATAGCCAACAAATATTTGAAAAGATGCTCAGCATTGCTAGCTATTAGGGAAATGCAAATCAAAACCACAATGAGATACCATCTCACACCTGTTAGAATAGCTGTAATCAACAGGACAAGTAATAAATGTCGGAGAGGATGCAGAGAAAAAGGAACCCTCATACACTGCTGATGGGACTGCAAATTGCTACAGCCACTATGAAAAACAGTATGGAGGTTCCTCAAAAAACTAAGAATTGGTCTACCATATGATCCAGCATTCCTTCTACTGGGTATTTACCCCAAAGACTTGAAAACCCATATCTGAAAAGATATTTGCATACCTATGTTCATAACAGTATTATTCACAGTGGCCAGGACATGGAAGCAACCGAAATGTCCTATGATAGATGATTGGCTAAAGAAGCTGTGGTACATATATACAATGGAATATTACTCAGCCATAAGAAGAGATGAAATACTGCCATTTGCAACAACATGGATGGACCTCGAGATAATCATGCTAAACAAAATAAGCCAGACAGAAAAAGTTGAAAACCACATGGTATCAGTTATATATGGGATATAAACCTAAAAGCAACAAATGAACAGGACAAACAAACAGAAACTCATGGACATGGACAATAGACTAGTGGTTACCAGAGGCTGGGGGGATGGGGGGGAAGGTAGATAGTTTAAAAAGGGTCAAATATGTGGCGACAGAAGGAAATCTAACTATGGGTGGTTAACACACAGTGTAAATATATATATGCCTTACTGTTAAAGTGTACAGCTGAAACTTATTGGATTTCATTAACCAATGTCACCATAAAAAATAAATTATTAAAAAAAAAATTAGAGAAAAAGGATTGTTGATTTTATACATACACACATACACAAATATATATGAATACATAGATACATGCTATAAACGTGTGTTAATTTTGTAGTTTAAACAAATTGTATGGGTGCAGAGAGGTTAAGGTGCAATGGAGGGGGCGAAAAAATGCCAGGAGTAATGAACTAAACTACAATGATTGTGGATGTTTGCCACATTGCTCTTAGACTTTGATAAGCAGAAAAAAATAAATTAGCATATAAATTATATAACATTAAGCCAAAATTAATTGATATGATCTTTGTACTTACAGGGAATACACATTTTCTTCAAACATCAGTGAGTCATTTATAAAAACCCATTATATCTGAAGCCATGAAGAAAATCTCATTAACTTAAGGAAAACAGAAATTATCTTTCAGGTAACATTCTCAATACACAATACAATAAAACTAAAAATCGGCAATAAAAAAATAAACTAAACAAACTAATGAAAAGCACCCCAATTAAAAAAAAAGTGGTAAGCTCTATTCTTAAGGAAAAAACACAAACCTGGGTCAAAGAGGAAGTAAAAATTGCAATTGCATTGTATTGAGAGAAAACAAGATAGCTACAACACTGTCTTTCAAAACTAATGGGATGTAGTCAGAACTGTTACTTAGGAGAAAATGTATAGCTTTAGAGCTTTTATTATGAAGTCAGAAATAATTAAAATAGACTAAATATTTGTTTCAAGAAGTTAGGGGAAAACAACACAATAAACCTAAATAAAGTAAGAATAAAATGATAAAGATGAAAGCAGATGCTAATGATTTTTTTTTTAAAAGAAAAAGTTATACATTAATTCATGAGCCGATTTTTTGACCATAGGGCTGAACAAACCTTTGTGCGGAAAACTGAAAAACCTTTTTAAGCCAATGAGACCAATGTGAAAAGAATCTTTTAAAACTTAAAATTGTAAAAGAAGACCTGATAACTAAACAGATACAACCTAATTGACTTGAAAAATTCAATACTGTAAAATCTATGAATTCTCCCTGAATTAATCCCAATGGACTATTTTTTAAGAGTTGACAAAATTATTCTACAGCTCACTTGGAAGAAGTTAATGTGTGAGAACAACCAGGAATATTTTGTAAAAGATGAGTAAAGGGGCAATAAATGTATGTCAAAACTATAATAATAAAAACTGCATACTACTGATGTTAGAATAGACAAATATACCAAAGAAGAGAATAGGAAAGACCATAAACAAACCCAAGTATATGTGATTAAAGATGTTATTTCAAACCAGTGGATAATGAAAACTAATAAATGGTATTAGAATAACTGAATAATCATTGTGAGAATGTGTATAGATACTGATAACAAAACCAAAATACAGAGAAAGAGAAAAAAATGGTATAGATGATAGAGGCTCTGTTCATCTCTCTTGTGACCAAATCAAAGTTAAAACAGAAACAAGGAGCAGCAGCAAGGAAAATCGCCTGGGATCTAGATGAACAAGCCTGACAACTAGGGAGAGAAAAAAAGAAATCGCCCTGCAACGGTAGGAGGTAGGACAGAGTGAGGTCATGAGTCTGCCCTGTCCAAGAGGCTGAGTGGGACAGAGGCCACAGCAGTGGCAGCCGGCAGCTGCAGACGCCTCTTAAAGGGGCCATGTCTGTGAGCGGACTTTCAGGGTGATGGACCTGCTTGTTCTGAGCAACAGCACTGGGTCAGCTGTACAGGGGGCATCAGGGACTTACAGGGGGACACTGAGTTGTCGGAGTGAGGGCCAGAGGCGAGACTTACTCTATACAGAAGTGCTCGCAATATCCATTGTTCTTCTGTTGAGCCCTCCCCACTCTCAGTGTGCGGACTCAGAGCAGCCATAGCAGAGACATCATCAAACAGGATAACAGAGAACTTGAGTGGGGAAAATAGTGGACTAGGTAAAAGCAGGGTTCGTCTCCTCCCAGGACCGAAATGAAATTACAACCAAATTATAAAATAATCAACGTGGAAAATTACCTGAAGTTCAGCTGATCATAATACCTACATCTGATAATATAAAGGAGCCACATCGAAGCTGGTAGGAGGGGCAAAGTCCCGAATCGGGCTGGACCCGCACCCGCAGGTGGTGGAGGACCACCAGGAGGGAGAGCAAGGCTACAGAGGCTCTCCTGAAGGAGAGGGGTGTCCTGGTCTCATCTGGGGGCTCTCCAGCACAGGGTCCCAGTCCAAGGAAGAGATTCCAGTAACTCTGACTGCAGAAGCTAGAGGGGATTCCGGCCACTTGGGTGAGACAGAAGGTGACTGGGCCCCTAGACGTCCCTTTGAAGGACCCGCACAAAAGCTTTCTGACCTGTGGAAACTCATCCAGCGGTGGGTCAGAAGCTCGCGTGGGATTCATTCCGAGAAAGTCTGCATTACCTGGAGCCAGAACAAGGCCTGGAAGGGCAGCCAGCATTGTGCCTTAGTCTGGCCCCCTACAGGGTAATCTACAGACCATGCCAGCTTGATTGTGCAGACCCCTCCCACAGAGCCATTAGGAGACGCTGGTCTAAGGGGAGCAGTCTGCCCTGCCCAACCTGCAGACTGCCAGGGAAAATTGTTTCTGGTTGGTTGCCAAGCCCTGATCTGAGTGATTCAGAGTGAAGTATTCACAGAGGGGACGGCCATTGTTGTGAGCAGCATTTCTAATCCCAGGGACAGGGGCCAGCGCTATGAGCCTCATTTCAGAAATAAGGTCAGGCAGATCACTGTTGCCAACACAAACCTGGGCAGACATCAAGGACCTGTGGGCCAGTCCCAGACAGCAGCTGGTCTTGCTGCAATCTGGAACTTCTGAGGGAAGTCAAAAACAGTTACCAAAGTTGCAGCAAGACTGAGACTGTATTGATCTGACTGCCATTGTCTCTCTGAGACCCTGCCCCACTCTACCCACAAATTGCCCCAGGTGGCCCATTGACAAATAACTGACACAGCCCTGCTCTTCCCCTCCCGATAGCCTAATCCACACAGGCGACAAACTGGCTGGAACAGGGTGGTCACTGCACAGAAATCAATGGCAGGCATACCTTTGCTGCCTGCAAGAGTTGCAATATTGTGTCCGGGGAGCACAGGGGTCTATGGGAACACTCCTGACTGGAGCCGGTCTCACTGTGATCTGGGTCTATAGAAGGAACGCCCAGGCACAGAAATTACAGTAAAATTGAAGCTATATTTGCTGAATGGACCTTGTCACTTTGAGACCCCACTTCTCTCAAGCCACAAAGTGCCTGCAGCCTATTAACAAGCAGCTTCTTGTGCCCTGCTTGGCTCTGGGTTTGAGCAGCAGTGAGCGCATTTAGAAGAAAACAGTTGTAGACAGACCACTACTGCCTGTATGAGCTACAATATATCTTAAGGGGATTACAGGGGTCTGTATTGGCCTGACGGCCCTGAACAACTTGAGTTCCTGCCCCATCCAGTACACAAAGTGCCCGGTGCACATTGATAGGCAGCTGCCACTGCTCTAGGGTAGCGCATTTAGGCCCAGGATGGGCAGCAGTTGACCTTGCTACAAGTGGAAACTTGTCCAGCAAGCCACAGAGACAATGTGGGCACGTAAACTGGCAGGGAGAAATTTACTCACTAAACTCAGGAGACTCCCAGGGTCCCTGTGCCACTCAACACACATATAACCCAGAGGTTCATCCAATTTCAGAGACTTACAGGCAGATGATAGGCAGTATCAGGACTTGAGGAGCACTGGTCCTTCTGATAAACTGTCGTAGGTCAAAGACGGGAGATAACCGAGAGCTGCATACAGCAATGTCTCTTCCACTTACCTAGAGATCCAGCATAGGCAACAATCATCAGCGGATCACTTTGTAGTTCTTACCGGGTAGCCCTGAGCAATCAAAAGCAGCAGCTGACCTTGGCCTACGGGGAAGCCCTTCTCAAGAGGCCACAAAACCAATGCATCTGGAGGCTGGCACCAGACCACAATGGAGCAACTCCTGACTGGTTCCAGTAGTGATACACACAAAGGATGTTTGCAACAAGTATACAAGCCTGCTAGGGCAGATTCAACTCAGTGGGGTCAGCCCCCACACAACAACTCTTATTCTGAAAGTGCAGCCAATTCCCACAATTAGTCAGCCTGAATGTTAATCCCATCCACTGGTTTACTAACAACAATAAAGGCTTGGCGACAACAGAAGATCACACACAATCCACAAAAAGGTCACCTCCAAGCTCCTGGCACAAGGGATCAGGGAGAGTGCGTCGCTGGACCACACAGGACACCTTCCACATTAGGCCATCTAGCCAAGGCGGAGAGATGAAACAAATATTCCTGACACATTGAAAAGAACACAGGGAGGATAATAAAATGAGAAAACAAAGAAACATGCCACAAATGAAACAACAAGAGAAAACTCCAGAAAATAAGCTAAATGAAATGAAGGTAAGCAATCTACCAGAGTCAGAGTTCAAAATAATGGTTATAAAGATGCTCAATGAACTCATGGGGAGAATGGATGAATACAATGAGAACCTCAATAGCATAAAAAAGGACGTAGAAACCATAAAAAAGGAACCAGACAGAAATGAGGAATACGATAACGGAAATGAAGAATACACTAAAAGGATGCAACAGTAGATTGGATGAAGCAGAAGATCGAATCAGCGAATTGGAAGATAAGCTAGTTGAATACACCTAATCAGAACAACAACAACAAATAAAAAGAATTTTAAAAAAAAAGATAGTTTAATAGACCTCTGGGACAACATGAAGCATAAAAATATATGAATCATAGGAGTACCTGAAGAGGAAGAGAGAGAGCAAGAGATTAAGAATCTATTTGAAGAAATAATGACAGAAAACTTCCCTAACCTGGCAAAGAAATTAGACATACAAGTTCAGGAAGCACAAAGAGTTCCAAACAAGAGAAATTCAAACAGACTTACATCAAGACACATCATAATTAAAATGCCAAAGGTCAAAGACAAAGAGAGAATCTTAAAAGCAGCCAGAGAAAAGAAGTTGGATACTTACAAGGGTACCCCCATAAGAATGTCTGCTGACTTTTCAATGGAAACTTTGCAGGCCAGAAGGGAATGGCAAGAAATATTCGAATTTATGAAAAACAAGAATTTGCAACCATGGATACTCTACCCAGCAAAGCTTTTTATTAAAATGGAAGGTGAGATAAAGAGCTCCCCAGACGGGAAAAAAAAAAAAAAAAGCTTAAGGAACTGATCACCAACAAGCCAGCATTAGAAGAAATGTGAAAGTGTCTTCTGTAAAAAGAGAGGTGGTAAAAAAGAAAATAGAAATAACAAATATGAATGACAAAAAGACAGTAACTATGTACCTATCAGTAATCATTTTGAATATAAACAAATTAAATGCTCCAATCAAAAGACATAGAGTAACTGAATAGATAAGAGAACAAGACCCATGCATATGCTGTCTACAAGAGACCCACTTCAGATCAAACAACACTCACAGACTGAAAGTAAAGGGATAGAAAAAGATATCTCACACAAATAGAAATAAAAAAAAGCTGGGATAGCAATACTTATATCAGATAAAACAGACTTTAAAACAAAAGCTATAATAAGAGATAAAAAAGGGCATTACATAATAAAGGGATCGATAAATCAAGAAGACATAACCCTAGTAAACATATACGCACCCAACATAGGAGCACCTACATACATAAAGCAATTATTGATCGACATAAAAGTTTAGATCAATAGTAATACACTCATAGTAGGAGACTTTAACACCCCATTGACACCAATTGAAAGATCTTCCAGGCAAAGAATCAACAAGGAAACAATGGGCCTAAAAGATACTCTATAACAGATGGACTTACGAGATATTTTCAGAGCATTTTACCACAAAGCAGCAAAATATACATTTTTCTCAAGTGCACATGGATCATTTTCAAGGACAGACCATGTCTTAGCACACAAATCAAGTCTCGATAAATTTAAGAAGACTGAAATCATATCAACCATCTTCTCTGATCACAATGGTATGAAACTAGACATCTAGCTAAAGAAAAAAAATTGGAAAGTACACAAATACATGGAGGCTAAATAACATGCTACTAAACAATGAATGGATTATTAATGAGATCAAGGAAGAAATCAAAAGATCTTAGAGACAAATGAAAATGACAACACGACTCAAAATCTATGGGACACAGCAAAAGCAGTCCTAACAGGGAAATTCATACAATACAGGCCTACCTCAAGAAACAAGAAAAAGGTCAAATAAACAATCTAACCTTACAATTAAAAGAACTAGAAAAAGAACAGCAAATGAAGCCCAAATTGAATAGAAGGAAGGAAATAATAAAGATCAGAGCGGAAATAAATGAAATAGAGTCTAGAAAAACAATACAAAAGATTAATGAAATCAAGAGCTGGTTCTTTGAAAGGATTAACAAAATTGACAGACCCTTAGACTCATCATGGAAAAAAAGAGAGAAAACTCAAATAAAAAAAATCAGAAATGAAAGAAGAGAAATAACCACAGACTCCACAGAAAAACAATGGATCATAAGAAAATGCTACAAGCAATTATACGACAACAAATTGGACAATCTGGAAGAAATGGACACATTCCTAGAAACATATAATTTCCCAAGACTGAGTCAAGAAGAAACAGAAAATCTGAACCAACAGATTACCATCAATGAAATAGAATCAGTAATCAAAAACCTCCCAAAAAATGTCCTGGACCAGATGGCTTCATAGGCAAATTTTACCAAACATTCAAAGAATTATCACCTATTCTTCTCAAACTATTCCAAAAATTTCAAGAAGAGGGAAGGCTCCCTAACTCCTTTATGAGGCCACCATTACCTTGATTCCAAAACCAGGCAGAGACATTACAAAAAGAGAAAACTATAGGCCGATAGCTCTTATGAACATTGATACAAAAATCCTCAACAAAATATTAGCAAACTGAATTCAGCAATACAGTAAAAATATCATACACTGTGATCAAGTTGGATTTATTCCTGGGATACAGGGTTGGTTCAATATCTGCAGATCAATTAATGTGATACACCGCATTAACAAATTGAAAGATAAAAACCATATGAACATATCAATAGATGCAGAAAAAGCACTCAACAAAATCCAGCATCTATTTATGATAAAAACTCTCAGCAAGGTGAAAATAAAGGGAACATACCTCAACGTAAAAAAGGCCATGTACGACCAACCTTCAGCTAACATCATACTCAATGGGGAAAGGCTAAAAGCATTTTCCTTAAGATCAGGAACAAGACAAGGATGCCCACTTTCACCACTCCTCTTCAACACTGTATTGGAAGTCTTAGCCACAGCAATAAGACAAGAAAGAGAAATAAAAGGAAAGGAAGAAGTAAAACTCTCGTTATTTGCCAATGACATGATACTATATATAGAGAACCCTAAAGATTCCACCAAAAAACTGTTAGAACTGATCAATGAATTCAGAAAAGTAGCAGGTTACAAAATAAATATTCAGAAGTCAGTGGCATTTTTATACACCAATCATGAACTTTCAGAGAGAGAAATTAAGAAAACAATCCCATTTACAATTGCATCGAAAACTACAAAATACCTGGGAATCAAATTAACCAAGAAGGTAGAAGACCTGTTTTCAGAAAATTATGTCATTGAAAAAAGAAACTGAAGAAGATACAAATAAATGGAACCATATACCCTGCTCATGGGTAGGAAGAATCAACATTGTTAAAATGGTCATACTACCCAAAACGATCTATAGATTCAATGCAATCCCTATCAAAATACCAATGGCATTTTTCAGAGAGCTAGAACAAACAATTCTAAAATTTATAGGGAGCCATAAAAAAAACTCCGAATAGCCAGGGTAATCTTGAGAAAGAATAACAAAGTTGGAGGTATCATACTACCTGATATCAAACTATACTACAAGGCTACAGTAATCAAAACAGTGTGGTACTGGCATAAAAACAGATACATTGATCAACGGAACAGAAGAGAGCCCAGAAACAAATCCACGCCTATACGCTCACTTAATATATGACGAAGGAGGTAAGAATATACAATGGGGTAAAGACAGTCTCTTCAATAATTGGTGTTGGGATAATTGGACAGATACATGCAAAAAAAGAAGCTGGACCATCTTCTTACACCATATACAAGAATAGACTCAAAATGGATTAAAGATTTAAATGTAAGACCCAAAACCATAAAACTTTTAGAAGAAAACATAGGCAGCAAACTCTCTGATATTACTAACAAGAATTTCATTTCAGATATATCTCCTTGGCAAGGGAAACAAAATTAAATATAAACAAATGGGACTACATCAAACTAAAAAGTTTTGTACAGCAAAGGAAACAATCAATAAAACAAAAAGACAACTGCCCGTTTGGGAGAAAATATTTGCTAATGATACATCTGATAAAGTGTTAACATCCAAAATTATAAAGAACTTATATAACTCAACAACAACAAAAAAACAAACAATCCAATTAAAACATGGGCAGAAGACATGAACAGATACTTCTCCAAAGAGGAAATACAAATGACTAACAGATATATGAAAAGATGCTCAAGGTTGGTAATCATCAGAGAAACGCATATTAAAACCACCTGTCAGAATGGCTATCATCAATAAATCAAAAAACAGCAAGCGTTGGCGAGGATGTGGAGAAAAGGGAACCCTCATACATTGTTGGTGGGATTGTAATTGGTACAGCCGCTATGGAAAACAGTATGGATGTTCCTCAAAAAATTAAAAATGGATATACCTTTTGACGCAGCAATTGCACTTCTGAGTATTTATCCAAAGAAAACCAAAACAATAATTCATAAAGATCTATGCACTCCAATATTCATGGCAGCACATTGTACAATAGCCAAGATATAGAAGCAACCTAAATGCCCATCAACAGATGACTGGATAAAGAAATTATGGCTCATATATACAATGGAATATTACTCAGCCATTAAAAACAATGAAATCCTACCATTTGCAACGACATGGATTGACCTAGAGGTTATTATGCTTAGTGAAATAAGTCAGACAGAGAAAGATAGATACCATATGATTTCACTAATATGTGGTATCTAAGGAACAAAAAGAACAAACTAATCAAAAACAGACTCACAAATATAGTGGACAATTTGGTGATAGACAGGGGAGGGGCGTTGGGATGCTGGGAGAATGGGGTGAAAGGTTAAAGAAGTACAAATTAGTAGTTAATAGTTGGGCATGGGGAGCATGGAAAAGGGAATGCAGTTAGCATTAATATGATGGCTAAGTGGAGGGCCAGGGGAGGGAGGGAGCAATAGGAGGGATCATTTTTTGAACATTATAGATGTCTAACCAATGTACTGTATACTTGAAACTAATTTAAATAAATAAATTTATTATAAAAAATAAAAAACAGGATAATAGAGTTCGCTCCGTCCAGAGGATTCCCTGAAACTCCGTCTCCCCCAACTCTTGGACACCTCACAAGCCATATCCAAGTGTATCCTCAGTGAGTCAGGTGCCCCTTGCTGAGCAGTGCCAAGACTCACACTGGTGGCAGCTGGCCGTGGTTTCTGGTGTGGCCTCTTGAGGCAACTATAAGCATAGCATCTGTGGAATGCTTGCTGAATCTTAACACATGGCCCCGGAGGGGCACAGGCTGGGGCTAAATTTGGCCTGCAGCTGAACCCTTCTCAGGACTATGCCACTGGACACGTACTTTGCAAAGCTACACTACTAAGACCATGAGACTTAAGAGTTTTGCTTAGTACATAGAAACAGACACAGAAAGGCAGCCAAAATAGGATGACAAAGAAGCAGAAACCATATGAGAGAACAGAGCAGAGATCCAGAAATAATGGAGTCAAGCAATCTAACAGATGCAGAGTTCAAAACACTGGTTATAAAGATGCTCAATGAACTTAGGGGAAGTGTAGCTCAATTCAGTGAGAACTTTAACGAAGAGATAAAAAACATAAAAATGGAAATGGAAATGATAAAAAGGAACCAGTGAGAAATGAAGAGGAAAACTATATTAAATGAAATCAACAGAGTGAATAAAAAAGAGGATCAAATGACTTATATAGAGGATGGGGAAGACAAGGACACTCAATCAGAATGGCAAGAAAAAAGAAGCCAAGACTATAATAATTTAAGGAGCCTATGGAACACTATTAAATGTAAAAATGTTCGTGTCATAGGGGTACCAGAAGAAAAACAAGACATTGAAGAGCTAGCTAAGAAATAATGATGGAAAACTTCCCTAACCCAGTGAAGGAAATAGACATAAAACCCCAAGAAGCTCAGAGAGTCCCAAAAACCAGGAACCCAAAGATACATTATAATTAAAATGCCAAAGATTAAATAAAAAGGGATAACTTTTAAAGCAGTTAGAGAAAAGCAGTTAGTTACCGACATGGGAGCACCCATAAGACTGGCAGCTGATTTCCTCAAAGAAGTCATGCAGGATAGAAGGGCTTGGCACAAAATATTCAATGTGATGAAACCTAAGGTCTATAATTGAGAATACTTTATCCAGCAAAGCTATCATTTAGAATCAAAGGATAGATAAAGAGCTCCCTCGGACAAAAATAAGCTAAGAGAATTTATCAACACCAAGCCAGTATTACAGGAAACGTTGGAGGGACTTCTTTAAGAAAAAAAAAAAACATGTATCAAAAACAGGAATAATGAATGGTAATAACTACATTCCTATAACCAAGTACTTCAAATGGAAAAGATTTAAGTGCTCCAACCAAAAGACAGAGTGGCTGAATGCATAAGAAAACAAGAATCCTACATGTGCTGTTTATGAGAGACTCACTTCAGATTAAAAGACACACACAGACTAAAAGGAAGAGGATGGAAAAGGATATTGCCTTGATGTACCCAGAAGGTATTGCGCAGAATGAAATGGGTCAGATAAAGACTAACATCACATGATTTCATGTACATATGGAATCTAAGGAAGAAAATAAATGACAACAACAAAAGCAGAAATAAACTCATAAATACAGAAAATATTTTAAGGGCTACTAGATGGGAGGGGAGTTGGCAGGGATGGCAAAAAAAAGGCAAATGGATTAAGAAGTACAAATGGATAGTCGCAGAATAGACATGGAAATGAAGGGTGTAGCATGGGGAACATGGTTAATAATGTGTAATAAATATGTAAGGGAAAGGGGTACTAGGTTTAGTGGGGTGATCGCTTTGCAAGTTATGTGGATCTCTGATCATTATGCTATATAACTGAAACTGTTATGTTATTGTACGCCAATTATAATTGAAAAAAAACTTACTGAATTGTACATGCAAATACAAGCAACTAATTGCCTATTTCACAAAGCCAAAAAAAAAAACATAAAATCTAGATAAAAATTTAAATGTGAGGATGAAACTATAAATGTTCTAGAAAAAAGTCAGAGAAATATTTATATAATTATGATTGGAGAAGACTTATCTAGGCGAGAAACAAATCTTAAAGCCATAAAGAACTGATAGACCTGACTACTTAAAATGCCAATGTTCCTGTACATCAATCTAAAATAACAGATTAAAATTTCTCACTTATCAGGTGGCAAAAAAATTAACAGCCTATGAGGGTAAGATTATGTGAAAATAATCACTTTCATTCAATCTTGGTAAAAGTACAAATAGAAAGATAGTTGTCTATATGTACAAAAAATTTAAATATGCATCATTTTGATCTAATAATTCTATTTCTAGTAATTTATTCCAGAAAAACAGTGTGATTATGAACCAACTGGCTCCAACTGACATAGAACACTCCATCCAACAGCAGCAGAATACACATTCTTCTGAAGTGCACATGGAAATTTCACTAAGACAGACCACATCCTGGGTGATAAACCTTAAATAATTTTTAAAGAATTAAAATCATAGTGGTTTTCTTTGACCACAATGGAATTAAACTAGAAATTGATAACAGAAAACTCCAAACACTTGGAAATTAAACAACAAACTTCTAAATAGTCCAAGGATCAAAGAGGAAGTCTCTCCAAATTTGTGACATGCAGCTAAAGCAGTGCTTAGGGAGAAATTTACAGCATTAAATATTTGTATTAGAAATGAAAAAAGGTCTGAAATCAATAATCTAAGCTTCCACCTTAAGAAACTAGAAAAATAAGAGCAAATTAAACCCAAAGGACGAGGAAACTATAAAAATTAGAGCAGATATCAATAAAACTGGAAACAGAAAAACAACAGAGAAAATGGATAAAACCAAAACCTGGTTCTTTGAAAAAAATAATAAAATCAATAAACTTCTAGAAAGATAATCAACAAAAAATGACACAAAATACCAAATATCAGAAATGAAAGAGTGAATACTACAGAGGATACTATGAACAACTCTATGCATATAAATTCAACAACTTAGATGAAACAGACCAATTCTTTGAAAACCACAAACTACCAAAAGTATCTAAAATGAAATAGATAACTTGAATAATCTTATAACTATTAAATTACATTTTTAGTTAAAATTCTTTGGGGAAAAGGAAAAAACTTCGGACCCAGATGTTTTAACTTGCGAATTCTACCAAACATTTACAGAATAAATAATATCAATTCTACACATCTCTTCCAAGAAACAGGAGGAATACTTTCCAAAATATTTTATGAAGCCAGTATAATTCTCATACCAAAACCAGACAAAGGCAATATGAAATAAAAGTACAGACCAACATCCATCAGAAATATAAATGCAAAAATCCTCAACAAAATATTAGCAAATAAAATCCAGAAATATATAAAAAGAATGATATACGAAGGCCAAGTGGTATTTATACTAAGAATATGAAGCTGCTTCAATATTTGAAAACCAGTCTATGTAACCCACCATATTAACAGTCTAAAGCAAAAAAAATCATATCAATAGAGCAGGAAAAAAGCACTTGACAAAATTCAACATTCATTCACGATAAATATATATCAGCAAACTAGGAATAGAAAGTAACTTTCTCGACCTGATCAAGGGTGTCTATAAAAAATCTACAGCTAAGATCATACTAATGGTGAAAGACTAACTGTTTTCTTCCTAAGATTAGGAATAGGGCAAGGTTGTGCTCTCTTACTGCTCCTATTCAACATAATAATGGAAGTTCTACACAGTGCAACAACACATGCAAATGAAATTAAAAGCATGCAGATTGGAAGGAAGAAATAAAACCATCTCCATTTACAAATGACATAACTGTCTATGTAGATAACAAGAAATCTACAAAAAAACCTAAGAATTAATAAGTGAATTTTAGCAAGGTCACAGACAAGGTCAAAACACAAATATCAATATTTCATACTGGCAATGTAAAAATGGAGATCTAAATCTTAAAAAATACCATTTACAATAGCTCCATGAAAATAAAATTTTCTGCTATAACTTCAACAAAACATGTACAGGATCTGCATGATGAAAAAATAAAAATAAACCTAAATAAATGAAAAACATAATGTTCATAGGTTGGAAGACTCAACATAGAAAATATGTCAGTTCTATATAACTCCACCTATAGATATGTGTTGGGGGTTCCAAGACCACATTCTTAGGAGGACTCACAGGACCCAGCATATAGTCATATGCATGGCTATGATTTATTACAGCAAAATATACAAAGCAAAATCAGCAAAGGGAAAAGAAGCATGGGCAAAGTTTGGTGAAAACCAGAAGCAAGCTTCCAAGAATCCTGTCCCAGTAGAGTCACTCAGAATGCACTTAATTCCCCCAGCAATGAGAAGTGACAATGTGTGTATTTTCTACCAAGGGAGCTCATTAATGACTTGGTGCCTGAGATTTTATTGAGCTGGACATGAAAACGTTCTCTGCTTAGTATGTACCAAAATTTCAGGCTCCCAGAAGGAAAGCAGGTGTTCAGAATAAAATATATTGTTTGCACAAAGAGTTTAGGCACAGTTATCATTAAGGGAGGGTTTTATAGTAGTGTAAAGAACTGTTTATCAGTCAAGTTCCCACATACCAGCCAAGGCCCAACTTTGCAAACAGATCTTTCTAAAGAGAGCACTATTAGGCCCATTATGTTAACTCTTTTCTGCACAAAATGTAACTCAATTCCAATCAAACTCTCAGCAGGTTGTTTTCTTATATATATATACAAACTGATTCAAAAATTTATATACAAAGGCAAAATAATTAGAATACCTAAACTAATCTTGAAAAAAAAAAAAGTTGAAAGAATCATGCCACTGAATTTTAAGACACTATAAAGCTACAGAAATGAGACAGTATGATATTGGCAAAAGGATAGGCACAGAGATCAGTGAAATAGAGTATAAAAATAAGTATAGAAATAAGGCCAATTGATTTCTGGGCAAAGACGCAAAAGAAATTTAGTGGAGAAAGTATATTTTTCCCAAATGGTGTTAGAACAATTGGACATCCATACACAAAAAAATAAAAAATGAACTTTGACCTTAAAATCTTCACACCCTATACAAAACTCAAAATGAATTATAACGTTAAAACTATAAAACTTTTAGATAAAATATAGGAGAAAATATTCATGACCTAATTTTAGGCAAGTATTCCTAGACATGACATTAATAGCACAATCCTTAAAGAAACACTGAAAAACTGGACTTTATCAAAATTAAAAACTTTTCCTCTGTGAAAGACATAGGTAAGAGAATAAAAACGTTACAGACTGGTAGGATATATTTGTAAATCACATACCCAACAAAGAATCTGTATCCAGAATATATAAAGAACTCTCATAACTTGACATAAAAAAAATAAACTACCCAATTTAAAATTGGGCAAAAGACAGACATTTCACCAAAGAGGATATATGGATAACAGAGATGATATTCATTATTAGACTTTGAGGAAATGTAAATTAGAACTATGGTGAGATTCCTCTTATTAGATGGCTAAAATTTTAAAAAAAAAACAACACCACTAATAATACCAGGTTCCAGCAAGGATGCAGAGCAACTAGAACTCTCAGGTGAGAATGTAAGACGGTACAGTCACTCTATGACAGTTTCTCATTAAGTTAAACATATGTTTATCATATGACCCAGCAATCCCACTCCTGGGCATCGATGTTGGAAATAAAAACTTATATTCACAAAAAAACCATTACATGAATGTTTATAGCAATTATTTTCAGAGTCTCAAAAACTGGAAACAACCCAAATGTCCTCCAATGGGTGAATGGTTAAACAAACCATGGTGTACCCATACTATGGAATATTACTCAGCAATCAAAAGGAAAAAAAACCATTGATACACACAACAACTTGGATGAATCATAAGGGAATTATAGTGAGTGATAAAAGCCCCATGGGAGGGGTGTTGCAGGGTTGGGTGAAAGGGAGAAGGGATTTGGAGTGAAAATTGGTAGTTACAAAAGAGTCACGGGGATGTGAAATACAGCATAGGGAATATAGTCAATAATATTGTAATAACTATACATAGTGCCAGGTGGGTACTAGACTAATTAGGGGGATCACTTCATAAATTATATAAATGTCTAATCATTATGCTGTACAACTGAAACTAATATAAAATAATACTTAATGTCAACTGTAACTGAAAAATAAAAAAAATAAAATTTAAATTTAAAAAAGATTACATACTGTATAATTCCATTTATATAACATTCATGAAATTACAAAATTGTAGAGTTGGAGAACAAATTAGGAATTTCCAGGGACAGGAAGGTGAGGGGAGGGAGATAGCTATGGTTATAAAAGGGTAACGTGAGAGATCCTTGTAGTGATGAAACAGTTCTGTATCTTAACTGTCATGGCAATGGTAGTGCTGACAAAATGTACATGTGTGACAAAATTATATAGATTAAATACACACAGACACACACTCAAATAAGTACATATAAAACTGATGAAATTTAAATAAGGTCTGTGGACCTTGATTATGACACTATATTACATTTATACAAAATGTTATCATTGGGAGAAACTAGGTAATGGATACACAGTACCTCTATACTATTTTTGCCACTTCTTATAAATTCATTATTTCACAACGAATGTTAAAATTTCATAGAACTGTATACCAAAATAGTCAATTATGATTCTCTATCAAAAGGTATACATCAGCATACCTTTCATAAAACTCACCTGCAGAGCTTTATAAATATATGTGTGCCTCGGCCGCACTCCCACAATTCTGATTTGATAAGTCTAGAATTTGACTTGGGCATCTGTGATGCTGTGATCTGTGCACTAGACGTGTATCTCTAGTGGATAACCACCAGTTTAAATGTGTGTGTGTGTGTGGGGGTAATATACACACACATTAACAGTGGTTGTGGGATCATAGGTATCATAATTTCTTACTTGCTATAATAAATGTGAATTTTTGTGCAATAAAAACAAAAGCTTTATTTAAAAAAAAGGATTCAGTTTATCATTCCAGCTGGTAGAGACACTTTATCTCTGTTAGCCATTTATTCCCTATCTCTACTCCCAATTCCAATTACCCATGAATTTCATGAGTAGACATTCTCTGTTTTCATCTACATCACTAATAAAACTGTTGATCAGAACAGAGTCCACTAGCAGTCCACTAGAAATCTCCTTCTAGCTTGGTATTGATCAATAATCTTTGGTATCAATTTTATTTAAGAATTCCTCAAATACTACTCTTATCTAATTTACTATTCTTTATCATTTCCATAAGATAAGAGACATTTTCATGTTTTGTTGATGTCCAAATCTACCACATTTACTTGATCTGTCATTCCAAAGTGAGCCTGAACCACTTAAACGATATTAAACTAAATTACCTTTTCTCCCCAATTGCATAGTAACACTCTGCCTGGTATAGACTATGCCTTATATTCCTGTGCAAATTCCATAGCAATTCAATTTCATTCATTCAACAAATATTTATTGACACCCTACTATGTGCCAGGTACTATTCTGGACTATCCTTCCTTAGTGTAAAGTGATAATTAAATATTCATAGCACTATTCCCTCAAAATTTAACCCTGGATGAACAGCTGCCATGTTTGGTGCTACACTGTCCTTTCTATTACCCATCCCACCCAACCTTGAAAGACTGTCACTGACCTTTATCCAAATCACTAAATATACTTTTATAAGATTTTTTTAATGATTAAACTACCATACCATCATTGCCTTTTCTAGAAATAATCTCTCCTTCCACTGGGTTCTTACAGTATCTTATTTATAACATTCTTGTAGTACTTAGTGTATTCTACTTTGTATTATACTTATCTGTCTACATGTCTTATCTCGCCCCTGGATCTTAAGTTCCCTGAGGGCAGGATCCATGGCTTATTCAGCTCTGCAGACCCAGTAAATTTTACCATGTTTAGCACCTGGTGATGCTGAATGAATAATTGATAAAGAGAATAGCAGTTGTCAGATTTACCTGCACCTCCACCAACCAGTCCACAAGAATGACCCTCATGTCACTGCTGATATCAGTCTGCCTGTTCATGTATTTTTCAAGTATGAAATGTTCCTGGTGGAAATAAGAAAGAAATGTTAATAAATTAACTCTTCTTGTAGTTCCAAAATTGTAACTTAGAAAAAAATATTTGCATCTAATATATCAGAAATAAATCATAACAACATAATTCTTCATGGTTCTAATTTTTTTTCAGCTGTTATCTGATAGGGGCAGAATAAAATATCCTTTTCCAGCCAAGTTTCAGTTATCCTTGGGAAACACACATGATATTCAAGTGTCAGGGTGGATACTGAGAAGCTAGGAAGAATACCGATAAGAACACACCTATAACTATAGATGAATACCAAAGAGGTCCTGCCCCTTTTTGGCAATTCAACCTAAAGCACGATACCATGCAATGTAGAGCAGTGCTTCTCAAACTTTAGCATGCATATGTACCACTTGAGGATCTTTAAAATTCACATTCTAATTTAGACGGACTGGGGTGGGGCTAGGTTTCTGCATTCCTAACAAAAACCCAAGTGAAACCTATACTGCTGAGCTAAGGCCCACACCTTTGGTAATAGCAAAGTTTTTTCTTACTTCCTCTAAAGTATATTAGAAAAAATGTGGGCTCTGGAATCAGTTAATCAAATGTCTCTAGAGAAATACGAGATATTCATCCTCCCTCTTATGCATGGCCTGCTAAAATTCTAATTGGCGGATAATCTTGGTCCCATCTGCTCTGTTGAAAGAAACGGAAAAAAAAACTTGGAATCGATGAATATTAGTAGTAAAAGAGATTGGCAGATTTCAAAGGAGGAAGGAAATTTCACCAGGGTGGAGAGCTAAAACAAATGATGTGATTTTACATAGGATGCCAAAAACTTGCATAAAAAGGGAAAACATCTTTCAGAGCAACCAGTCAGAGACTACTTGACCATTTTTGTGTCTGAAACTGTCTCCTCAGCAATTAGAGGCACAGGCTTATGGTCTTCTAGATAATCAGACTTTAGTCCATATCCCAGCTCTACCACATACTAGTTGTATGACTCTGAGCAGTTTCCCCCATCCATAAAAAGGAGATAATAATATCCGCTATAATATCTCCCAATAGATTATTGGGAGACTTAAACAAGATAATGTCTATAAATCCCTTGGTATAATGTTTAACTCACAGTAAGCTACCAGCAGATGTCAGTTGTTTCTCCCCTTTCAACTTGCATTTGAAGGATGAAGTGATAAGAAAATGAGAACTAGAAATCACTGCCCGCTCCCAGTCACCTACTCACCTCTCTCTCCTTCATGTAACTGAAGATATCCTTGGCATATATTGAGTTGAAAAGTGGATTACTGTGGTTGTTGTCAATCCATTCCAGTGGGGTTATCTGCTTGGAAATCACCAGAAGAATATATTAGGAAGAGAAACATTCCAAAGAAGGCTTAGTACATACACATAAAGGATAATTCCTTTCCTCCCACTGTCATCTGCCAAGTTTCCTCAAGCCTCATATATCCTTGGTCATAATAGAGCACCCCCAAGCTCTGCAATCATACTGCTAAGTGACCAAGAAATGCTTAGTCTTCCTTGTACATGCCTGCTCTGCCCTAGGAATCAGGCACCATTTTTACAGGAAAGCACAAGACTCTCCAACAAAGACACTATTATTTTACTGTTTCAGTTTGTGTCACCTGTCTTCTTAGGTTCCTTATTTTATCCCATTGCTTTGATCTGGCCCAACTGAATTCATCTTCTTGGTAGCCTTTTCCTTCCTTCTACACTTTTACCCAGGTTGTTTTGTCTACAAGAGTGGTATTTCTCTTCCTGCTTCCCTTCATCCTTTCAATTTACAACTTGAAGACCATCTTCCTTGGGAGAGGCCTCTGTGAATTTTATCCAGCTTTGACCGAAGCCCACTGTAATGCAGATTGCAATTACTAAGAAAGGCAATTTCCTGAAAGAAGTAAACACTACTACAAAGCCCAAATACATACATACACACACACACAGTATTCCAAACCCTTGTGGGTATTCCTGAAATAATACTTTCTAATTGCTTGGGTGAATCACTATACCACTCAGGAAGTCAAGAGATTCTACAAGGCCACTTGATTTACTATAATTATTATATACAACTCAATTGGTTTGGGGAAAAATAATCTCTTTGCTAGCAGCCACATCCAGGAAAACAAAAAAAACACTTCATCTAATTTAAGAAGAGTAGAATACCTCATTCTGTGATCTTTTGTCCCAAGATGAGAAAGGTCTATTGGAAATGAACTCACAAGCATTGGACTTGCTTGTGGTACTAAACTTGCTCACACTGGACATGGTAGCAGTGCTGGACATGCCTGTTCTGGATTCAGTGGTAGTATTGAACATATGTGGGCTGTTCTCAACTTGTAGGATCGAGAAATCTTTAAGAAAAGTGTCTTCCTTGTGGGTGAGGACCTCTTGCAAGGCCAACGGCTTCTCATAGGACAACTCCTGCCCAGTGGTTGGTTTCTCATTCAGGGAGAATATCTCCTTGAAATGGAATGCCTCACTGATGGTAAACTGCCCCTGAAAGGCTAATGGCTCCTTGAAGAGAGCCTCTTTCTCACTGTTGGGATTCTCCTGCAAGGTCAGTGGCTGCTTAATAAGGGACTCCTTCTCATCGGTGGTGTTTTTTTGCAAAGCCAACTGCTCATTAAAGAAGAATACCTCTCCTTGAACAGTAGGCTTCTTCTTTAAAGATGATTGGCTCTCTATGCTTGTTGTTGCCTCAGTGGAGAGTTTCTTCTTCAGAACCAATGGTTTCTTGAAAAGAGATTCCTTTTCAGTGGTGCTTTTCTCCTGCAAAGTCAACAGCTTCTTCCAGGACTTCTCTTTAGTATTAATTTCATTCTGCAAGTTCAAGGACTTCCAGAAAAGCAACTTATCTTTGTTGGTAGGTTTAACATGCAATGAAAATGGCTCCTGAAAGAGGAATCCCCCCTCAGTGGTAGGCTTCTCCTCCATTTGTTCCTTAACATATGATTCCTCATCAATGGTGGTCTTTTCCTGAAAGGCTAATGATTTCTTTGCAAGGGATAACTCCTGCGGAGTGGTGTGCTTCCTTTTCAATACAGATGGATCCTGGAAGAAGAACTCCTCATCAGTTGTAGGCTTTTGCTCAAAGGGCAACAGCTTCTTAAAGAGTGACTCATCTTCAGAGGTAGTCCTCTTTAAGACTAACATCTTCCCCTGAGTGATTTGCTTCTTCTTTAAAGATAATGATGTCTTAGCATGGACTGCCTCCCCAGTTAAAGACTTCTCCCTAAATGACACCAGCTCCATTGAAAAGGAATCTTTATTCTTGCCAATCATATTCTGCAAGTCTACCAGTTCTCGGCAGATGGGCATCATCATTTGAATGGCGTACTTTTTCTTTAAAGATAATGGCTCCTTGGTAGAGACTGCCTCATTTGTGGTATGTTTCTTCCTAAAGGAAAATGGCTCCATAAAAAATTCATCTTTACTGTGACTATTCTCTTGCAATGCCCATGACTTCTTCAAGAAGGCCACCTCCCTCTGAGTGGTGTGCTTCTCTTGCAACACAGATGATTCCTTAAAGAGGGATTCCTCCTCAGTGGTAAGCTCCTTTTTAAAGGGCAATATTTTCTTAATGAGTGCCTTCTCTTCAGAAATGGTCTGTAATACTAATGGCTTCTTCAAGCAGGACATCTTACTTTGAGTAGTACATTTCTTCTTTAAAAATACTAGCTTCTTGGTGTCAGTTGCCTGCTCAATGGTACTCTTCTTAAAAACCAAAGGCTCCATTAAAAGTGACTCCTTCTCAGTTGGAGTCTTTTGCAAGGCCAAGGGATTCTTCAAGATGGATACCTTCCCCTGAGTGGTATGCTTTTCTTGCAACGGAGATGGCTCTTGGAAAAGGGACTCCTCAGTGCTAGGCTTCTCTTTAAAGGACAGTAGTTCCTTAATGAGTGACTTCTCTCCAGAAGTGGTCTTCTGCAATACTAGTGGCTTCTTCTTATGGGACATCTCCCCCTGAGTGGTACACTTCTTCTTTAAAGTTAATAGCCTCTTGGTGGAGGTTGCCTCCTCAGTTTTAGGCTTATTTGTAAAATTCATGGGCTCCATAAAGAAGGAATCCTCTTCAACAGTAATGTCCTGCAAGGCCAACTCCTCCCCGCAGAAGGACTGCTTCCCCTGATATGCACACATCTTGTTTAAGGAAAATGCCCTCTCAGTGATGGCTGCCTCTTCGGTTTTATGCTTTTTCACAAAAGTCATTGGCTCTACAACAGACTTATCACCACTGTCAGTCTCCTCCTGTAAGGATAGTGGCTTCTCCAATAGGGCCATCTCTCCCTGATTTGTGTGCTTCTTTAATGATAATGACCTCTTGATGAGGATTATGTCCCTATTAGTGGGTTGCTCTTTTAAAACTAATGGCTTTTTGAAAAGAGATGCCTCCTCAGTAGTGAGTGTTTGGGAGGTGGTAGAGTTCTCCAGAATGAGTTTATCCACAATGTTTGATATCATGGTGGTAGAGATTGCTACTGGTAAGGGTTCCAGTTTATACCTATAAAGGAAACAATGTCTGGGTTAAAAAAAAATGTAGTTCCTAGAATCCTCACCTACCACCTCATTTTGTTGCTATATTTACTAAAGGTATGGAAGGGGAAAGGACTTCAATTCTAAAAGACAGATTAGAAGGTAAAAATCAATGGGTACCTAGTGAGTCAACTAAGTAGCACAGTGTATAGTTTCTATGGCCTAGGTCCCTACACTTTCCTAAAAAATTTCCCCTGAAATCAATGTTATACTTTCTCATATATGATTTATTATATTTATTTATATATAAAAGCTTTCATTATAATACCATTACATGAGTTATCTACTTATATATCAGTCTCCTTCACTAGCTACATTCATTTGTCCTTGTCTATCGGCACCAGGCAGCTGGTAAAGTGCAGGTTGAAATTAATATTGTTTGAAGGCTTATGGGAGATGATTATAAGAGAGGCGCATATAAGAGGCTTATGAAGGCTTATAAGAGAAAGGTGGACTGGTACTTAACATTGGTGGTATCTAACCATATTTCTTTTATCCTAGGCTATTTCACAAGATATTTTCCCAGTGGGCATAATAAAAACACCAAAATAGACATTTGTTCACGTGTGTCAGATGCAAAGCTTTGTTCTGAATAGGATTTCATGTCCAATCAGAGTGACTAACCTAGTGTGACCAAATCACTGGATGACTAGAAATCAGAATAGGAAGAGAGAGAATTGAAGGCAAATACAGTCATCAGTCTGAATAAGAGTAAGTGCCTCCAAAAGACTAGATATCATGATTTCATTTATCCAAAACATTCAGAATAGACATATCCATAGAGATAAAGCCATAACTGAAAGTAGATTGATGGTTGCCTGGAGCTGGAAAGGGGCGGGATCTGGGAAGGGAAAAGTAGAAAGGGAGACTGGGAAAGGGAAGGGGCTGCTAATGGGTACAAGTTTCTTTGGACGATGTTGGAAAAGTCCTAAAATTAGATAGTGGTGATGGCTGTACAACTCTATGAATATAATAAAAACAACCAATGAAATATTTTTTTAAAAAGGAAGTGCTAGCTAGCTTATTATAAATGGTCAAGCTGATTCTAAAATTTATATGTAATTGCAAGGAACCCAGGATAGCCAAAACAATATTGAAAAAAAGGAACGAAGTTGGAAGAGTCATACTTCTCAATTTCAAAATGCTCTACGGAGCAACAATAATCAAGATAGTCACAGTACTGGCATAATGATAGATATGTAGATCAAATGGAATAAAATTGAGAGTTCAGAATAAACACTTATATTCATGGTCAACTGATTTTTCAACAAGGGTGCCAAAATAATTAAGTGGAGAAAGATTAGTCTTTCTAAGAAATGGTGCTGGGACAACTGGATATCTATATGCAAACAATAAAGTTAGACACCTAACATGCACCACCAACAAAAATTAACTCAAAAATCTAAGTTAAGAACTAAGACTTTAAAACTCTGAAAAGAAAAATCTTAAAAGTAAATCTTGGTAACCTTGGATTTGGCAATGCTTTCTTAGATATGACACCAAAAGCATAAGCAGCAAAAGAAAAAATACATTGGATTCTTCAAACTCCAAAACATTTGTACCTCAAAGGACACCAACTCTTTCTGCTGAGTACTTAGCAAAGTGTCCTGGCGTGTTAATTTTCTGGAGTTCCCCAAGGTTTTTCCCTTACCCTTAGAAACCCATGCTTAGGCCCCTGCTACAGCTATCTATCTAACCTATTCTGTTCTTCCCTAAAGAACTAATTCTCACTGGAATGAGGAGAAGATATAGAAAGGCCCCACTCCACTCTAATTCTTCTTCCAATAAAAGCTTTCCTAGAGATAAATCCTTTTTCCAATCTTAGATGAGAATACTCTTATCTACTTGCAGAACCTATGAACAGTTCCCTGTAACAGCTGGAAAACACATGTTTTTGGCCTAGGGAGACAGTAATCTCTCTCCAGTAACAGGAGACAACCTCCCCTAAAGCTTCTAATAGATATGCAGACTGGCAAGCTATCAACCAGCTGCTGAGAATCCTCTGAAAAGTTGCCCCCACACTCCCAAGTACAGATAGCTCAAACAGGGACTGAATTACTAAAAGATAAAAAAAGATGAGCGCAAGATCTTTTGGCAAATTGTACAATGGCAACAGCTCTTTCAATATGCATACGCACCAAGGAAAGAGAGAGCGAAGATGCCCCATAACACTTTAACAACCACACCAGGGTTAATGTAATAATCACCACCATGGCTCATTAAACATGTTCTCAATGGGGGCAAAAGGGGATCAAAATGATGTCACACACTCTCCTGTACCATCTAAAATAATGCCATCTGTGACCCCTCTTACTCACTTTTTTATATTCATCTCATTGTTTTCAGTCAAGCCAAGAGCAGTTGTGTTCCTGTTTATCTTCTTGGAAACATCTTTAACAAATTCCTTATTGGCTTCTTTCTTGAACTGGGCAGGCTGACTTTCAGAAGCCTGCAAAAAATAGGGGGGAGAAGGAAGCAAAGAAACGGAGAGAAGCACAAATCACTCCATAGGTGGCTTTTATAGGAAAGTCCTGATCCATAGCCCCACCCTGGACACCTTGTTTGGGTGTTCCCAGGAACAATAATCAAAACATCTCACAACCAGTATAGCGCTGGTGTGGACTAATCACAGTAGAAGCTAGAGGTACAGTAGGACTGGTAAATATTAGTTAAAAAGCAGCCCTAAGTGATTCTAAGACACATAGGACATAGCTCTGATCTCCACATCAGGCATACTGACTGGCAGACTTACAAAAGGATGTTTTGCTAACATCACATTCCACTTTGACACCATAAAATTTTCAAAAGGGAAAAAAAGGCCATATAACTAGCTTTACTGTCTAGTTATACCAAGATCAGCAAGCTTTTCAGGGTAGACCTCTAACACAACACTAACTGTGATACATCTATCCCATCTCATTGAAGAGATATTTATTTAACATGATGCTCTGGGGAGCTCCACCACAAACTCTAATCATGACTAATTCTATTAAACAGTAGGAGAGATCATGGGACTATGAATAATATCAGTAAAAATAAACTTAAAAGTTAAACCTTTAAAAAGAAACAAACTGAACCTAATTATATTCCAAATAAATACCATAACCACACTAAAAAAAAAAATACAAGACAAGAAACAACTAACCTAAGAAAACACAGTGTTAGACTATATACCCTCAAAATATATACCTTCAATCAGGATGGGTTTGTGGGGTGGCAGAGAATATTGCAAATAAATCTGGAACTGTTTTTAGTAGGTTTGTTTATTATGATGGTATGGACGAAGTAATCCTGAAATTCTTTTAGATGTATTACAGTATTGAGTAAATGTGTTGATGTCCTTGGGAACCAGGATTCTCATCATAGAAGAAGGAACATACAAATGTGGATCAAGAAATACATGAAAGAATCCTGTTCATTGGAATGAGAGGTGTGTGAACTCATGATTTTTAAGTAGGTATAAGTATATATACATCTACGTATATAGGTATATGTATGTGTATCTGTGTATAGATATATGTATATGTATGGTTAAGTATATATATGTGTGTATCCGCGTATACATGCAGATATTTCCTAGCTCTGTCTGCTGAAAGGGCATAAAAAGCAGACACTGCAGTAGCATGCCCAGCAATGAGATCTTGGTCTCTGATACCCTTCCAGGACTGCAATAAAACAGGTACAATATGAATCTGGAACATCCTGCTAAGCTATAAAGAAACTGCTCAAAAAATTATGACAGTATGTCACAAAGAGCATATGTCACAATTATGAGAGTATGTCACAGCAGTCAGATTGAAGTGGACCCTACTGGCCAAATCTGGGATGGTTTAAAAACCAAAATAATTAAGTACAGTATTGAACAAAAAACCACTGAAAAAAATAGGAATTCATAAGTCCATACCAATAATAAATAAACAGGGAAGAAGGGAAGCCTCATGCTTGTAGTAGAATGCCAAGATCAGATTGGTAAATGGGGAGCAAGTGCTAGAATTGGGAAAATCAACATAAAGAATGGTTTAGGCAAAAATCATCAATGGATGATAAATCTAGGGGACATTTTGATGAAGAGCAGATTATTTGCAGATTCTTAAGAATATGTCCCACAGACTGCTTATTAGTTGCAAGAGGAAAAAAGTAATAATTATATAGTGGAGAAATGAAACAACATCTTAACAGTGATCAAAATTAACATTATCAATGAGGGATAGATGGACATTGTGTGCCTCCAGATATGATACCCTAAGAAGGACAGAACATCATCTACACAGTATTCCAGCCAAGAATGTATAACATCAATCTAATCACAGGGAAACATCAGACAAACACAAAATAAGGAATGTCCTGTTTTTAAAAGGAGGTGTTGGGTGGGACTGTATTCTTCAAAAAGGGTAATGTCATTTAAAAAAAAAAAAGAGAGGCTATGGAAATGTTTCAGATCAAAAGAAGCTAGAGACATGCCAAGTAAATGACCCTAGGCTGAATTATTTACTGGAGGGGAAAAATGCTTTTAACATTGACCTTATAAGGTCAACTGAAAAACTTGCAATATGGATGATAGATTACATAAAAATACTGTATCAATGTAATTTTATAAGGTTGTTAATTGTACTGTGGTTACATAAGACAATTTCTCTGAGGAAATATACACTGAAGTACTTAGGAGTAAAGAGCAATGATGTATATATAAGCAAATGGGATAAAATGTTAACAATAGATGACTCTAGGTAAAGAGTATGTGTGTGTTCTTTGTACTACTTTTTTATTTTTGCAACTTTTTGTAAATTTGAAATTATTTCCCAATGAAATGTAAAAAAGTGATGCCTTTGTATCATTAGATCATAATAAGCAACTACAATCCAATAGGGAATTCTTTCTTAAGCCCTCATCTCCGTTCTTCAAAGAGTTTGGCATAGTTCTCATTTTAACTTCACCTAAAGTTTTACAAACTCTCTATATGTGCAATTGAGATTCAGAATTAGAAAAGAAGTGCATTATTGGCAAGGGAGAAGTGGAGACCCAAACCCCCAGGGTGAAACTCTGTACTTGCCATATATGAAGGTTCAAAGCACTAATATTTTCAGATCTAAGCTCAAGGGGACTTTTATCTGTACTTCTCCATAATTCTTTCACCAAGAAATAGGAAAATAGAGATTAAAATCCTACTGACACAAAATCACTTAGGTAAACATGAATATGGACCTTATCTCCTTGTCTAGTGGCTCACAACCAGCTCTTCTATTTCAAAAGTCTTTCCCATGCTGGAATGATAAAGGAGAAGGAAATAAAAACACTCAAAGCAGATTAAATCATTAAAATGGATCAACTCTTTTGGCAGGCCAGAACCTCACTGTGGTAAATGTTAAGGAGAAGATAGATATGGGGACATAGATTTATCGACAGGAAGAAGAAAATCATCATATAGGGAATTACCAAAATTCAAAGAGAAAGGAGCCATAAACCATGAAATAGATAAGCTCAGACATCTGAAAATGCCCAATCCTAGGAATGGCTTAGGTACATTGTAATGACGGAACTTTCTCCGGAAAGCACCAAAACCCATTCATGGTGACCAAAGTGAATCTTCAGAACTGGAATGCAAAACAAAAATGGGCTTTCTGAGATTCTAAAAAGCTATGCAGAGGCAAAGATACTGCTGAGGAATGCCTTGCTAATCCTATCCCTACACTGGATGAGGATGTGGCCTAGCAGACGTTGAATTCAGTTGGAGAATCAGGAGGGTCCTTAATATCTGCATGTACTTCCTTTTAGTTTATTTGTGTTTGTTATTTATAAATGGCCATACAAACTTCATGAAAAAAGGGACTGAGATATAGTAAGAAAGTTTTTCACATGCTGTGAAACCTTGCTTTGCACAGTGTCACCACACTTCCATCAAGTATTCTGCAAGCCAAGGGAAGCCACATCAAGATGGGCTGCATCTGGTCCTGATTTTCATGGCTACCTTATTTTAGATCCATGGATAAATAAGTCAGCAAATGAACCTAACCCTACAGGTCTATGTGGGAGGAGTCTATTTCAATCAATCTATAATAAATCTGAAATTCTGCAGAAAGCTGTAACCTAATCAAATATGTTGTGATCTCCATGAGGAAGAGACCGTATTAGCACAAAGGTGGTCACATAGCATCTAAAGAGCAGAGATTCAAAGTAGAGAACTTTGCTTATCTAATCTTGCCCAAGGGGATAAAATATTATCTAGTAGATACAAGTATTCTGGTAGCCACAGAAGGACACTCGATTATGGAAGACAGGAATAGTTCACCAGGGTCCTCTGTATCCTAGATAAAACAGACTTCAAAACCAACATTGGGCAAGTCCTAATTTGTAGAGGTAATTATAGTATCTACTTCATAGGCTTATATGAGGACTGAATTGATACAGGAAAAAGTACTTAGAATAGTGCCTAGCAGATGGAAAGCACTCAGTAGGCATCAGTTATTATTTTCTAAGACTAAAGATTACCTTTGGACCAATTCTATATTCAATTAGTAACATTCTATCTATTAATTCTGGTGTTTGCTGGTACTTTAATAATACCAAAAGGGAGGAAGTGAACTCAAGAATTCTAGACAAAATCAAATTTCTAGATCTCTATAGTTGAAGACCAGATCATGGAACTATGGTGCTCAATGGTTCTGTACGTTAGGGGGCATTTCTGATTGTCACTATGACTGGGATGCTACTGGAACTTAATGCCTTGGGGCCAGGGATGCCCAAAATGCCCATAGTGCTTGAAATGATCAACACTGCCCTAGACTATTATGAATCCACCAAAGTACTTACCTCCAAGGCCTAGGCAGCCAGCTGACCCACCTCTGGATTTTATCTAAATGCAAGATCCCATAGCTCTCATATTTATCTTCAATTTCATATCTGATAATCATTCTGTCTGCTGCTTCTAGAGAACTCCACTAATATAGATGATATGTGCCAGCAGAACAGCCCCTGCAGTTTCTGAAACTGGGTCATTGATTCCAAACAAAATCAGCTCTCAATATTCCAGAGAGGGTCAGAATCTGGTAAACTGGAAAGGTCCTTCAAGGAAGAGGTTGTCTAAATCAATACCACAGCAGAGGACTCGACTAGCATACTCACATTGGTGAGATCTTCCAGAGCTGACCTTTTTTTGAGTGGCCGCTGAGGTGAAGATGGAGTAATCTTTGCTTGGTAATTCTCCCCTCTCTAAAAATGTAACAGAGGTAAATTAGTATATCCAATTGTGAACAGTCTTTTCAGGGACTTTGGGTCATCTTTGGGGATCAGGGGGAAACTCTAGAATTTCCAAGTAACTGCAGATGCATCTAATAAACCCCAATAAACTACAACAAAAGGAAATTTTAGCACTCAGTGCTGCTTAGAGAGTCCCTAAAGGAGGTAATCATTGATGGTGGGGACAAGGCTGTCAGGAGACAAGATGAACTTCAGTGTAACTCTCAGAATGAGCAAAATAGCTTCATGAAGCTAATGTTCTCTTTTACTTCTCTCATACTTACGGTTATCCTATCCAAGATTAACAACCACAACTGCTACCCGCCACTCCCAGTCATTCCTTTAATATGAATGCTCTCAAGTAAATCAGTTCAATAATTTAACAAATATTTAAGTGTATCTTATGTTAAGTAGTTGATTTAAGACATTCCCAATAAGGACAATAACACACATACCTAGATATTGGTCCAAGATCAGCTCCTTACCAGTTGTTGACCTTGGACAAGTCACTTAATACCTCAGCCTCAATTTTCTTATCAGTAATATTGGAATGATAATCTACTTTATTTGGGGATCAAATAAGAGAACATGTTTTTTAAAAAGTCTGTATAAACTACAAATGAACAGAAATCATATTTTAAAAGTATATATTCCAATATGATTTTAAAACTCAAAGAGAAATTTTTGTATTTTAAGAAAGGAGTTTGGTAATCCATATTAATCCCTACATTTTAGTGTATTCAAAGGAGGGATGACAGAAGGGAGGAGAGGTGAATATTTTGGAGGAAGAGGGGGAACTTTCTTTCTGGGTATTGTTTATCTGTGCATGTCTTACCTCACTCCCAAATAAGTAAGACCGTCTATGGGAGTAAAGGTTAGAGTAAACCACATTTTAGGTCTCTCTTACTCCTTAACAGTTTTTATTTGGCGAAAGTCTCTTAAGTCTCAGATTTCCCCTACAAAATGAAAATAAACCCTGCCCTATCTATATCAAAGAGTTATAATGTGAAGCAAAACATTGGAGTCAGACCATTTATTTGCTCTGTTCTCCATATACACCATGAACAGTTAGTACATGACACAGTAAATGATCAGAAATTTAGAGAATTGGATTCATAATACAACAGACCAATCTAGCACAGTAGAGTAATCCTAAAAGAGCTGAGAATTATTTCTGTTTTTGAATTAAGCTAAAAAAATAAGTAAACTATTAGCCTTTTACATAGTTCATGATAAATAATCCTCATGGAAATAATTAACAAAAACTAAAATATTATTTTCTCAGAAATTAGCTAAGAAATAAACTGTCAATCTGTTATCTAATTTCTACTTAATACTGGTAGAAATAATAAGCTCCAAATAAAATTCACAGGTGAAGCTGAACTCAAAAAAAATTTAGATTTATAGAATGTGCCCCCGAGAAAGTTGGATTTTGAAAAATAACTACCACAAAAGAAAACCTATAATGACAGAACACTAATCAGAATATTTGATATTGACAAAAATCTGATCACTGTATCAGGTCTTTCTTGCCAATTTATATAGGAAAAAAAACATTTGGTCCCTCCATGAAAATCGTTTTAGTAAAACAAAAATGAAAATGATTAGAAAATGTACTGAGAGGAAGCCAATCAACGAAATTAAATAGACCTAATGATGTTTGTTCTAGGAAATACTCTCTTAATGACAATTCATTAGTATTAATAAAATTCTAATTAAAATACATATGATGATGAATGAACATAGTACATCCCAGGATCAAAATGACTATGTCAAACTATCCAAAAGGTCAAAATAGCAGAGTCAAAATGGACCCGTTCTTCAAATTAAATGGCTTTAAAAGCACGATAATACATCTGTTGACCTAATCTTCATACTCTCCCCAGGATGCATTAAGCAGTCTCCTGGCAAGGTGCTTTGAGCATCTTAGAGAAAGTACGAGTACAGATGTGATCATTAACAAGAGCTGAGTACTTTTTGCTTTTGAAGATTGTGGAGGGTGGTTTTCATTTCAGCCATATGTTTATGGGAAAGAAAAGTTCACACTTTCTCCTCCAAGTTCTAATTTGCTGGTGTCCAACTGTAAGAGTTCCCACCCCTTCCCTCCTTCTCAAATTAAACCACACAAATTCTCAGAGATTTAGGGGTGGGGATAGGAACAGAACCAACACAGGAAGAGGCTACTCGAGATGCTGTTGGGAGACAGCTTGCTCTAACCTTTTCAGATTGGTCATGATCATTGAACACAATTTTGCTAGACTGAGATTTCTTAGTCTCTTGTTTGAAGCTTTGGGGTGGTAGTGGCAGTGACATCTCTTATAGATTCAGCAGTGTCTATCCAAGGCAGAGCTGCAATCAGAAAGGGACTCTTTAAAACACCATTCACCAGAAACATCACAGAATTCTCTGGAAACTCTTGAAAAGACCCACTCTCTCTACAGCATCCCTAGGAGAAAACAGACTTTGAGTTAGGCAGATCTGGATTCAAATCTTGGTTCTACCGCAATTAATCTTGGGCAAGTGACTGAAACCCCCTGGGCTCCAGTTACCACATCTATAAAATGGAGATAAGTATACCTACCTCTGTAGAGCACTTTTCAAATTAAATGAGATACTCTATGTTAAAAGCCCAGCACAATGCCTGCCAACTTCTGTGGATAATGAAACTATGGCTTAGCCCCTACTTTAGGCTCAGGATAATTGGGAACAATTTACGTGAGAGTTTTACACTTATATGTGGGATATAAACCTAAAATCAACAATCAAACAGGACAAACAGAGACTCATGGACATGGACAATAGACTAGTGGTTACCAGAGTGTGGGGGGAGGGAGCAGGGGCGAGGTAGATGGGGTAAAAGGGGTCAAATATGTGATGACAGAAAGAAATCTAATTATGGGCAGTGAACACGCAATGTGATATATAATGCCTTACTGTTGAATTGTACACCGGAAACTTAATGGATTTCATTAGCCAATGTCACCATAACAAAAATTAAAAAAAAAAAGCAAGAAAGAAACTAATCAAGAATATGACAGATCATATAGTATGCAGGCTAGTTGGTAGGAGTAATGTTCTTTAAAAGGTATGGGGTCCTGGCCACAGCGATTATAATGATGCTACAGAGAAGATACAAGAATGCACTGCACACATACGTGTACACAATACGCCAGAGAGAATATGAAGGCATCATTCAGTCAGAGAAACTGTAGTCCACTTCTAGACACCTGTTAGGGAAAGAATTCAAAATATGAGATAACAGCAGAAGGAACTAACTTATTGAAAATCAGTGGACATAAAAATTTAACGGTCATTACAACCTTTGGGAGAATCCTACCTTTGGTACAGGATCTCATTCTAAATTTCTTAAGATTCTTTTAGCTTGTGAGTCCTCAGTAGTTAGGATACACTTATATGTCTTACAAGCAAATACATTATTAGGAGGAATCATTTTTTTGGGGATACACAAGAGACATTTCTCACTCAGATACAACTGCCCTTCCAACCCTACCCACATTCAACTCCAAGTTCACCTGCATTTGACAAACAATGGGCTTCTTCTAAGAGCAATGCAAAAAACGTATCACTATTTACCAGATACTTCAGGCAATGGAGATTCGAACACAAATAAATCGTGTCTTATCCTAGAAGTAATCACATGTACAGCTCTAACAGTAACATAAAAATGTGACAAATGATTTTAAAAAGGTAGATGCAAAGTACTACAGAAACATAATGAAAATTCAGTAATCTTGTGGGGGCCAGAGGGTGGAGAAAGGCTTCACAGAGGAGGTTAGATTTCATCTGGACTTATATGACATAAACATTCCCAAGCAGAGTGGGGGCTTACCAGGCAAAGAGAGATTGAGCCCAGAAAGCAGAGCACAGCAGGTTCAGGGATGTCCAGTTTGTCTAGAGTGCAGAGTATAAAACTAGGCTGGGGCTAGGCTGGTAAAAAAGAGAAGCGGAGAAGACTACAGCTTGAAGAGAAGGCGAAAAACTGGCTTGGGTTTAAGAAAGGCGAAAAGCTGGCTTGGGTTTTTCTTTGGATAGAGAAGTATTAAACATTTTGTCAGTGAGGAAAAGCCAATACAAGTATGTGCTTTCACATTTATTATCTCAGTTGGGCCTCACGACAAAACTGTTTCAATTTGATAGTCCAAGATGAGTTAAGAGACTTACTGCACAGGTCAAACTATTAAGCAACATAGATCAGCTCTTTCCAGGGCTCTTTCTAAAATACCATAAAGTTTCTCTGATCACACACAAAAACATTCCAAAACAGTCCATGGTCTAAAGTGAAAAGCCATAGTGCAGTAGTGTGAGGAGGTTGAGCAGACTTTTTTTAAAGAATGAATTGGGCTTCTAAATCGGCCGAATTATCATCTTTGAGCCTCAGTTTCCTCTTTTGCAAAAAAGCTATATCACTTACTTGAAGAGGCATCCTGTGGCCCAAATATAAATTTGTAAATCAGAACCTAAACATGGTAGGTGTTCAGAATAAATGGTGGGTCTTTTTCTCCTTCTCTTCTTTTTCCAAATCCAAACCTATTTTCCATCTTATCCTTCAAAATTCAGCCAAGTAGCAATAAAGCTAAATTGGGTGTAATTTACTCCACTATTATTATTCACTCCTAACATATTTTTTATGGATGACCAAAGATTCATGTTCTGAAACCTTTACCTTTCAAGGGGAAAGTAAAAATCAGACTGGATCAAAAAAGGCTAGAAAACTTTCAGCTGATTATATCACAGGTTAATTAAACCTCAGAGAAAATAAGGGCATTCACATTGTGGATGAAAAAAAAAAGGGGTGGTTCTATGGAAAGTAACCTCACAGGGTGATCTGATCATAAATTCCTAACTGGGCAGATTATGGTGGGTAGTCATGCCCAGGGCTATAACTTCTTTAGTGAAAGGTTTTAAGCCAGCCCTGTCAATTGTTCTTATATATCTAGGTTAACACACTTTTGAAATAGCAGAAGTAATACCCCTGGAAGGGGGTATTAACCCTCAAGAGAGCACATAATCTTGCTAACTATCCTGTAATTCAATTCCCACCTTTCTTTCTCCAATCTCCCTTATGTATTCTCCTTAATTTCAAATGCATAAAAGAAGCTTCAAAACTGTTATTCTCTGGAACATTTGATGGCATATGCCATCAGTTTGGCTCAAATAAACTCTTATAAGAATCCTTCACAGTTTGGAAATTTCTTATGTTGAAACATGATGCTCATATACCACCTTCACTATCCTTAACAACAATCACTGGCTTTGGGGGACACATACACTGACTTAAGTAACTAATTTCCCTGCCACTAGGAGGGGGAGGGGATTGACACTACCAAAAACATGCTTCCATAAAAGGACAATCTCTGTAGAACTCTCGACTTCTACCACCTACAAAACACTAAGCCCAAAATCTTTGGACAAGAAAATTAGAATCCTTTCCACTTTACATATGCACTGACAAATGTTGAAGACCCCATTGGATGCCCCAGAGCAGTGCTAAAACCCACACAGGGGCGAGTTGGCTCATTTAGAAGCCCAGTTTTCAGACTCCAAAACTGTAGATCAAGACAGTCTACAGGAAACAGTAGCAACTTCGTTTTATATACAAAGACAGGTTACAGACAGCAAGACATTGGGGAGGGAAAGCAGCATGGTGTCAATAAAACAGCACTGGGCTGGGAAGGATGTCTAGGGTCTAGTTCTGACCCTGCCCCTAGCTGGCTGGGTGACACTGGATAAGTCCTTCTTCTCTCTCTAGGCTTCATTTTCCCACCTAATAAAATGAGGCAATGTGACCAGTGCCTCCATGCTATTCAAACCATGGTAAATGGACCAGCAACATTAGCATCATGTGAGAGCTTTTAGCAATTTAAAATCTCAGGCCCCAAGCTAGGCCTTACCAAATAGGAGCATGTAAGTTAAAGATATCCCCAGGTGATTTGTATGCACTTTAAAGTTTAAGAAGCACTGTTCTTAGGGTCCTTTCCACCTCTGACCTAGGATTCTAATCACATAGCAGAAAGCAGTAGGCAAGCCAGAGCTGAAGGGATTGGACAGGGATAGAAGAGGGCCAGTGGAGATAAAAGGGATAACAAGGGAGAAAGGATACATTTTTACCCTCCTTCATATCCTTCAACTTGTAGTTCAAAAGGCATCCCTCAAGTAGCATTCTCTGACTTAAATACATCTTGTGGGTGAAACTGATCCTCCACACTTTCATTATAAAAAAGATATTTTGTAAATTTACTCTGATTCAGGAATGTGTACTAGATGCTCCATCTAAAAGCCGTCGGAACTCAGTCTCATTTGTTTTACCATCTCACCCTCTAATAGGCACTCCCTGCTCAACCTCGTACAGGGCTCACTCTGCAGATTTCCGACTACAGGAGAACAGAACAAATGTTCCATGACAGGTACGCCACACACCCATGCAAGAGAAGTCAGCATGTAACAAGGGACTGAAGTGACCTCCAAGGACCAATCCACATGCGACAGAGCCGGACATACAAGCCCAAAGGCGCCTACCTCACATCAAGACTGCAGGCAGAACAGGAAAGACCATGGACACACTCCTAGACTAGGAGAGGCCCTGGGAAATGAATGGATGTCCGTGCCCTAACAACCTGTGTTGGTCTCAACCTGGCCTGTGCTTCCCCTAATCCGCCAGCAGCGAATTTTGAAAATTACAGCCCAGAGGAAGTGCAGTGGTGATTGGCCAGCAGGGGCCAATCAGCGAGCACAGTTGCGATGTGCCCTAGCCCAGCAAAGAGGGGTGGGGCTGAGGGAGTTAACTGAATTCTGTGGCTAACAGACTTCGCATTGGGGTGTGGTTTCCAGTATAATTGGTTGGACAAGGCTGGTTTGACATGTGGCAGTACTGAGTCTCTTTAAAGAAGCATTTTCATTTAAATAACCCTGCTGGAGGAAGGGGGAGAGCGGCTGTATAATGTAGGTTCAGACCAGTTAAAACATTAATATTAATAACCCTTTGTAGAATCAAACGCTAATTCCCGCTGCCTTCACAAATAGCCTTTTAATGGGAAGCAGAGTAGAAATTATTGCCCCTATTTTATGGGTAAGTACCCAAAGTGCAGAGAGCTAATAGTAGGTAATACAAATTCAGCACTAGTTCTCTTTTAATTGTTGTAATTTTTGAATTGTTTTAAACTCTGTCCAAAACAATAGGTACTTTTATTATTGCCATTTAACAGATAAAATTGTAGCTTGTTAACTGCCCAAAATCACAAAGCGGCATTTTGGCAAATCAGATACTACAACTCAGATATTCTCATTTACTTCATTCATACATTAATTTGTTCATTCACCAAATATCTATTGAGCACCTGCTTTGTTCCAGGAACTAGAAAAAATATATATATGAGTAATTGGCAAATGACTAGAATAACATTGCCCTATGCTGTCCTCTGAGAAAGCAAAGAGAATAAAATCTAGAACTTCCTGCATATACAGCAGACACTCTACCACTAAATTATATCCCTACCTTTATTATTAACCCATTCTCCTTTTAGTATTTCACAGCTTCTACATTAAAGGTAGAATATTCACATAATCCGAGGTCCTCTTCTCTTTTTAATCTCCCTTTGTTATTTCATCCAGGTCCATGACTTTAAATATCGTCTAAAAGCTGGCCCTAAACTCCAGTTTCATAAATCCAACTGACTATTCCACATCTCCACTTGGATGTTAATAGACACCTTAAACTCAACATGCTCACAACCCTTACCAAACCTGATCCTTCCTCCAATGTCCCTCATTTCAGAAACTGTTACCACATCAAGCTTGTTAATAAAGCCAGAAATCTGGTATCATCCTTGACTCATTCTTTTCTATCACCTTACTACCATATCCTACTTCAGAAAAAGATAGCTTATATTCCATTCACTTCTCCTGGTCTTGACTGCCACCATCGGTCTCTCATTTGGACAACTGCCAAGAGCCTCCAAGCTGCTCTCCCCATTTCCAATCTGGCCCTTCTCTAATGCAAATACAACACAACAAGATCAATCTTCATTAAAAAGGAAAAAATATATCCTGATCCTCTTTTGCTTTAGTGGTTTCCACCTACCCCCCACCCGCCCACCCGCCCCCCCCCCCCCCGCTCCCCCCGACCCCCCGCCACAGAATTTCAGATAAAATCTAAACTCTTTAATCTGGTCTACAAGTCCCACCTATCTCATCAACCTCATCTCATACCACTCTCTCATTCACCCAATTCTAGCCATAATGGTCTTCTTTCAAAGCTTTGACTATATGGGAAAAAACAAAAACAAAAACAAAAAAACCTCCTCTAGATCCTAGCACATGCTGTTCGCACTGTCTGGAATATTCTTCCCTCCATTCTTTAAGTACTTGGTTTTTTTCTCATGCTTCAAGTCTCAGCTTAAATATCCCCTCTTCAGAGAAGACTTCCCTGACCATGTTATCTAAGTTAAAATTATCCCCTCACTCCCTTATACTCTATCTCAGCCCCTTATGTTTCTTTTAGAGTAATTATTGCTATTTATAATTTTTTAACCCATATCCTCATTCAAGAATGCAAGGTATATAACTACAAGGACCATATCTCTTTGTGCTTTATCTCTAGTGATTAGTGTTAATAATAGTTCACATTTGTCAATTGCTTACTACACTGTTTTGACACTCTAAACAATACAGTGAGGTGTTAATTCCCCCATTTTACAGAAGAGAAACTTGAAATACAGAGAAGTTTAGTAACTTGCCTAAGATCACACAACTAATAAGTTATTGAACTGGAATTTAAACCCAAGCAGTCTGATTTCAGAGACCAAACACATAAGCATTACACCATGCCAGCCTCCTAGACAGATAATTAAAAAATAATTATTAACTAAGTAAATGAGTATCTTCCTTTAAGGATCATAACTGTGGACAAGTGTCTCACTGGGATGCACTATAAAGGAAATATAGTATTAACACAAGTCACTATATGCCTTCTTTAGTCAAGAGAGAAAAAGGTCCATCTACCAAAACAACAGCAACACAAAAATCACAAAACGAGGAATTTCATTTTTCCTACTACGATAATGGATGGTAACTAGAGGTATTATGATCATTTCACAATATATACAAATATTGAATAATTATGTTGTACACCCGAAACTAATACAATGTTTTATGTCAATTTTACCATAACTTTTTAAAAGTTAATGAGTAAGTTAGGATTTTTCCAAAAATTTTTGAATTTTTTTTTCTCTCAATCTTCACATCTCCAATTAACTTAACCTTTTCTTTGGGTAGCACTCAGAGAGAAAATTGAGAAAAAAGGAGACAGCCCTTTGACTTTACCATTTTCCAATATTTCTCTCCTCCCAGACATAGAACATTCTCATAAACTCTATCTCCTCCCTCCTACATCCCTGTATTAAAACCTGATAGAAAAGGTCTGCTAGTCTCTACCTCACTTTTACATGAAAATATATTCCAGATGGATCCAAGATTTAATTGTGAAAATGAAACCATGGAAATACTAGCCATATATGAAAGAATATTTTTATAATCTTGCAGAAGGAGAATACTAGCTAAACAGGACAAAAAATCTAGAGACAGCAAAAGGCTCGATAAATTTTAGTAGCTGAAAAACTTAAAATTTTATTTGGCAAAACAAACAAAACCAAAACAAGGTTAAAAGTCCTAACAACAAACTGGCAAAAAAACACTGGCAACACAAATGGCAGAAAAAAAAATTATTTCCAAAATGTACAAAGAGAACTTCATGATCAACAAGGAAAAGATGAACCACCCATCAAAAATATTGGCAAGAAAATGAACAATTAGAAAAGAAATACAAATGGTCAATAAACATGAAAATATGCTCAATTTCACTAAAAATAAATGCAGATTAAAACAGGGGTGCATTTTTTCGTTTAGGATATTAGGATATTGGCAAAAGTTTAATAGATTAATAACTTCTGCTGGTAAGGGGGTGGGTAAACAGACACTTTTATTCACTGTTGGCAGGAATAAAAACTGCCATAAAATTTGAGAGGGTTATCTGAAAATACCTACTGAATTTTAAATGTTGAACCCTTTTACCCAGATTTTTCACTTCTGGTAATCTTTCCTACAAAAATATTTATTCTAGGAAATAAAGAAATAAGGCTGAAAATTTCTCAAATTTGATGCATAAACCTATAGATTCAAGAAACTAAGCAAACTCCAAACAGGACAAACCCAAAGAAATTCAAAGACACATCAAAATCAAGCTTCTAAAACCTAAAGACAAAGAAAAAAATAAACTCGAAAGCAACAAGAGAGAAATGACACCCCTCTAATAGGGGCATAATTTTCTGAATTTCAATGGGTTTCTCATCAGAAACCATGCAAGTCAGAAAAAGGTGACACAATATTTTCCAAGTACTAAAAGAAAAGAGCTGTCATCTCAAAAATCTATATCCAATGAAAATATCCATGAGGAGTAATGGAAAAATCAAGTAATTCTTGGATGCCCACCTTTAAAGAATAGAAAGTTCACAAAATAAAAAAAAATAGTAATAGGAGGAATCTTATAACATCAGAAATAAAGTACAGTGGACAGAGCAAAAATACAGGTAGATACAATAGACTTTCCTTCTGATACTGTTTTTTTCAATTATGTTTGACAGTGATACCAAAAATTACAGCACTGTCTGATGTGGTTCTCAATGTATGTAGAGGAAATGTTTAAAACAATAATACAGATGGAGAAGGGTAAAGGGAGGAAAGATTTCTGCACCTCTCTCAAACTGGTAAAATGTTAACTCCAACAGACTAATATATATATAAGAACTTTATATATATATATATATATATATGAACTTATATATGTTCTGTATATATACAGAACTCAAACATGCACTAATAAAGCTATACAAAGAGATACACTAAAAAACACTATAGATACATCAAAATGGAATTCAAATGGATGTTCAAGTAACTGACTAGAAGACAGGGGAAAAAAACATAAATGAGGGAATAATCAGCAAACAAAAAGTAAAGTGGTGAACTTGAGCCCTAAAAGATCAATAATCACATTAAATGTGAATAATTTAAATAGAAGAGTTAAAATCAGAGATTGGCAGAGTGGATTTAAAAAACATAATCCAACTATACGCTCTCAACAAGAAACTCACTTCAAATATAATGATATAAGTAGGCTGAAAATTAAAAAGTGGAAAAAGAGATACCATACATACATTAATTTTTTAAAAGCAGGGGAGTCATTGTATAAACTATATAAATGTCTAACCAATGTACTATATACTTGAAACTAATAAAATAAAATTAAAACATAAATAAATAAAAATAAACAAAGCTCCTAAAAAAAGCAGGAATAGCTATGTTAATATCAGATAAAGTAAATCTCAGAGAAAAGTCAATTATCAGGGACTGAGAGGAATATTACAATATGATAAAAGTGTCAATCCAGCAAGAAGATCCTAAATGTGTATGCACTAATCAACAGGGCTAGAAAATACATAAAGCAAAATCTGATAGAACTGAAAGGAGAAATAGACAAATCTACACTCATATTTGGAGACTTCAATATCTCATCTCAATAACTGATAAAACAACTAGATAAAAAAATAGGCAAGGATATAGAAGAACTCAACACCATCTACAAACAGAATCTAATCAACATTTATAGAGCACCCCAACCAATAACAGAATACACATACCTTTCAAGCTTCTATGAAACATTTACCAAAACAGACCATACCCTCAATCATAAAACAAGTCAGCAAATATAAAAGAATCGAAATCATAACTGAATATTTTCTCTGACTACAATGGAATCAATAACAAAAATAACAAAAATTCCCAAACACTTGGAAACTAAACAATGCACCCCCTCGAAATTTGTGGGACACAGCAAGGGCAGTGCTGAAAGGGAAGTTTATAGCACTAACTGCTTACATTAGAAAAGAGGAAAAGTCTAAAAGTCAATAATGTAAGCTTTACCTCAAGATGAAAAAAATGAAGAGTGAAATAAATCCAAAACAAACATAAGGTAGAAAATAATCAAGTTAAAGCAGAAAATGATGAAATTGAAACCAGAAAAATCAGTGAAAATCCATGAAACAAAAAGCTGGTTCTTTGAAAAGATCAATAAAATTAACAAACCTCTAGCAAGACTAATAATGAAAAAAGACGCAAATTATCAATATCAGAAATGAAACAGAATATCACTACAGGCCCCACTGACATCAAAAGGATAATAAGGGAAAACTATGAGCTCTGTACATATAAATTTGACAATTTAATTAATATGGACAAATTCTTTGGAAATCACAAACTACCACAGTACACCTAATATTTACTACATAATTTGAATCATTACATTCTTTTAAAGAAATTCAATATGTAATATTTAAATTCTTAAAAGAAGTCTCTAGGCCCAGATGATTTCACTGGAGAATTAAGCCACATGTTTAAATAAATAACATCTATTCTACACCAGAAAATAGAAGAGGAAAGAATACTTCCCAACTCATATGAAAATACTTTTTCCATGATACCAAAACTATAGAAAGACAGTATGAAAAAGGAAACTACAGATGAATATCCCTCATGAAAATAGATGCAAAATCTTTAGCAAGATATTAGCAAGCAGAATTTAGCAATATATAAAAAGCATTATAAACCATGACCATGTGGGGTTTATTCTGGGGATGCAAAGCTGGTCAAAAAATCAATCCACATAATTCACCGTATTAATAGGCTAAGGAATACACAGGGAGAGAGGGAGAAAGGAAGTAAGGGAGAGGGAAGGAGAGAGGGCGGGCAAGCTACTAGAGCTATTAAACAAGCTCAAGGGTGCAGAACACAAGAGCAATCAATATACAAAACTCAATCGTACTTCTATACACTTGCAAGGAACAATGTGAAAATAAAATTAAGAATACAATTCCACTTACAACAGCATCAAAAAGAATAAAATACTTAGAAAATAAATTTAACAAAATAAGTACAAGACTTGTACACTAAAAACTACAAAACACCATTGAAAGAAACTAAAGACCTAAACAAATGTAAAGACATCCCATGTTCGCTGATTGGAATACTTAATATTGTTAAGATGGCAATCTTCAAATTGATCTGCAGAATCAATGCAATCCTTATCGAAATCTGTGTAGAAAAGAATAAAGCAGAGAATGCTATCATTTGGAAAACCTGCTGGCCCTTTGCTAGAATCTAGAATTCTGATTTGGGAAGGGTTTCCACTCCTCTAACTATTGCGAGTAGCTCACTGTACCTTAACTGTTTGTGCAAACAATATTATCTATGGTGAACAATAACTTTCCTCCTGGGAGTCTGGAGTTTTGGTATGTGCTAGGCAGAGGGTGCCTGCAGGATCAGCCCCCAATAAAAGTCCTTGGCATTGAGTCTCTAATGACTCATAAACAGCATTTCACACATGTCACAACTCTTTTACTGGAAAAAGCTATGCTAAGTGAAAGAAGTCAGTCACAAAAGACTATATTGCGTGATTCCGCTTATAGTAAATGTCCAGAATAGGCAAATCTATAGAGACAAAAAAGTAGATTAGTGGTTGTCTAAGGATGGGGAAGTATAGGGTTGAGGGAGCTGGGGTGTGATAGCTAAAGGATATGAGGTTTTTCTGGTGATGAAAATGTTCTAAAATTGATTATGGTGATAGTTGCATAACTCCGTGAATATACTAAAAATCATTGAATTGTACACTTTAAATGGGTGAATTATATGGTATTGGAATTATATTTCGATAAAACTATTATTAAAAAATAACAGTGGCTAATAAAATATATTGGTTCTTTAAAAAATTCCATTGAGGAATGGCAAGGAAAGACTCAGTGGAACCAGTTAGAAAGTTATTGCAATAAGCTAGGCAGTTTGGAGCAAGGTGGTACAATATTCTTGGCTGTGGTGAAGCACTTCTAATATGGTTCAGGGCATAGCAATTCTTGAATAACCATTACCACTAATTTTCTTTCTTTTTTTAAAAAATTGAGATATAATTGACATACAGCATTATTTTAGTTTCAGGTGCACAGTAATTTTTAATTATGTAAATATCCTTAAGCACTTACTAACATATATATCTAGTGCTATCCCTTGCAGGGTAAATGAAAATGAGTAAAAGAAATACTCTATTTCTGTATTTGGAAAAATAAAACTTATAATGAAATAACTACAACACAAGGCAGAATGTTATAAGTGTCAAAAAAGGTGAGTATACTACAGCTAAGGATTTCAGAGGACACATGTTGCCAACACAATCAGTATTATCATAATTTCCCCAACATCACCAAAAGTGACCACTGAGTATCTAAGTACATGAGACACTGTTAAGGTCTATAAAGAGAGTTGGACAATCACGTCTTCCTTTGAACCTATACACATTTTTATGATAGAGCTATTAAAGAAATGTTATTATATTACTAAATATATTATAAATAAATATATTAAATATTAAGTCAATAAATATACACCAAAATGCAGTTTTTTAGGGTGGGGAGTGATTCTATCAGGGGGAAATCACCAATTTCCCTTTTAATTTGAGGAATGCCTTGGCAAAATGGGCTTTTGTATGGGGCGATCTTGTACAATATGGAAGCACGTTTCCAAACAGCTGAGACCTCCTAGTGGCCACATGAACGCATTACCCCGATTTACCATCTTGCTTTCAGAGCAACAGGCACAGAAGGGCTAAGCCGGGCATCCCCTCAGGGCAACGACATGACAAAGGTGAAAACTAGGCAAGTCTTCACCCCATTTTAATGCCTCTAAAACCAGAGGGATCCTTAGGAGTGTGTGCTGGGGGTGGGGGAGGTACCTACAAGTGCTATGAGGGAACCTGAAGGGGTTTATGCTTCCAGATCCCCTTCCTCTCCTCTGTGGTCTTTGTATAAAACATTCACAGATGAACATACTATCTGGAAGGAAGAAGGAAAACTTTGCCACCGATTACTATTATATTTAAGAACTTTTTGCCAGATGTTTGAGACAAGTTTGTTGGTCTGACAGGAAAAAAATATCAGATTAACAGCCTAGTTCCCTAGACACATCTCCAGCTCTGACGTAGAATATATTCATATATTCATATATGCAAGGCAAAAGGCTCTCTAATACCTAGAAAAAGAAATTGTACCTTTAACGAGCCATAGAAGGATTGGAACTAAAGCTGCACATGAAAAAGGAGCTCCCCGCCAGTCAGAATCAGAAACAAGACAAAACGAAACAGAACAAAACGAAACAGAACAGAACAGAACAGAACAAAACAAACAAATGGATGAGGGGCACAGTGACTGACCGCCTCAGAGCAAGCGCCTCAGAACTGCCTCGAGGTAATGTCTCCAGGAAAAGCCGCCTCGGCAAAATGGATCTCGGAAGCGGCGGGCCGACCCTACCATTCTCACCAGCAGGGGGAGATAACCGACCAATACTTTTCAGTTAGACTTGGAACCACCAGATGGGGCCAAAAGATCAGACTAGGTACTCTTTATACTTTTTTTTTTCTCCCCTGAGAGAATTTCTATTCTGCATCTTCAGACCCTAAAAGGAAGAAAAGGCTTGCTAATCTCCGCGCGCACACACATATATACCCACCTCTAAGATGATGGAAGTGGCTAGTGCCGGATCCAGACAAACCACCAGTTAAATGGCCTCTTTGTGCTGCAGCTACCCGTTAATAAAACCGTGGTTAAAATAGTACCTATTGCATAAAGATGTGTAAGAATTAAATGAGATAATACATGTAAAACACAATACCAGGCATATTTTCAGACCTGCAGAATTAGAATCTCTGGGATGGTGCCCAACTATCTATTTTAATAAGCCCTCCACATGATTTTGAGTCACGCTAAAGTGTGAGAATTATTTCTCTACGAAGAAGTATCAAATAGCTAACAAAGTTTTTTGTCATTATTACAGATTCCATGACTCCATGGCTTCTGAATTGTGTTTCCTGCCTGAAATTCCAAAACCATCACTTGTTTCTGGAGCCCGGCTGTGTGCTCTGTATCACCTGGATACAATGAGAAAGAGACAGAGAACCTGTCCTCAAGACTTCTGTGCAAGTGATCCAGGAATAGGAAAAATTAACTCTTCAAGATCAGGTCTAGAAAATGTCAGATGAATTGTACCGACAATAAGCAAATGGTCTAGGAAATCAGAGGAGGGAAATTTCATAATTATGAGAGGAACCTGACCAGAAATGGCCACTAATGAGCCACACCTCCCCCCGCCCCATCAAAAATAGCTGTAAGTCATTCCCTACAATAAGTCAATAGAAAAGTCCTTAGTTGCCTAATTAAGTCCCTGCTTGAAAGGAAACCCCAACATATCTAAGAGTCCGCTTTCCTTTTACTGACCTTTAGCTGTCCTCTGAAATAAAATAATGAGAATATTTATAGCTTTTAAAAGTCCTTTATTTTCTCCCTCTACTGCTTCAATCACTCATAGGAAAGGATGACAGGTATGCACAATACAGACATAACATAAATACTTGACATTATGCAGCACCACTATTGAGATGTTCACAATAGATGTCTAATTTTTCAGTTTAGTATGGTTACAGGAAGCTGCTCTTAATGACATTGTTCATTCTTATGGCTGTAAACAATTCAGGAGAAAAAGAAGTGGAGTTCCCATTTTTATCGGTCCATGATTAATAATGCCTGACAATCATTGGCATCACTTCCCATTTTCCAAATGGTCATAGTGTCATTGCAAAAACTTAATTAGGTAGGCTAAATCTGAGGCTGGAAAATACTTAGTGGAACTAACAGGCAGACAGTAATTTCACGAAGGCTAATAGTTCAGGTGATTTAAATTTCATTTTGCCATTTTTCATTATTACATTACAAACACAGGTCCCATTTTTATTATCTTAACGACTCTTTTAAACCAAATGCAAACTGAAAGCATATTTAAAATGTTGATTTACATGATTATTCACAAGTTTGTGTGGAAGATAAGATATTTTGGTAGAATAAACAAGGTTAGAAAATAGACGATGTTTGTTAGGAAAAAGTGATGACCAAAGCTTCTGTGTTTAACATCTCTATGTTTGGCTCTTAAAGGCTAATCTCAGTCCATACTACTTCACATATATTCACACACTAACACAGCATATCCCTTCTTTTGATTCTTTGAGCATCCCTTCTTCCCCATCTGTCCCCATCTCTAGTCAGTACAGGACACTCTGAGCACCTCAGCAACTTAAGAGAAAGAAGAGACAGTGAATATGCTATAACCTATGACTGAGCCTCCTTACATTTTCATTATTGGCTTCCCATACAAATGCTGCTTTTGTTTGCTCCTGGTTAGCCTCCAGGATTGGGATGCCATGGGACAGGGCTCTAATCATCCATAATAGTTCTCTCTTTGTCATTTAGGCGATTTGGTAAGACATTTTCCAGGTCCAGATCACAGTTTTTCCCTTCTGGGCTGGGAGACATAGAGGTTTGTTTCTGTTTGTTTTTGTTTGTTTGTTTGTTTGTTTTAATCTTGGAGATATATATTCTTATGCTTGCAGAACAAATAAACATTTTCTTTTTTTTGCTTCTTATTCCACAGACATAAGCCAGACGCAGGAGCTCCAACTTAATCATCAAAAGTTCCCCTTGACAAAAGAATAGTAAAGGAAAAATAGGTTTTGTGCTATAGATTTTAGTATATCACCATTGACAAAAACTCCCTTCTTGACCAAAATTGTTTTTAATAAAAATTGTATATATTTAAGGTATATAATATGATGATATGATATAGTAAGGCTCCTCTGAGCCCTCTTCTCAACTAGGCCTCAATCTTGGCCTATAAGAACTTCAATTTTCAGCACCAAGAATTTTATTCACTTCATACAATATTGTATGTTACTTATATTTTATTAAAATTTTTTAAAAAGGAATTTTATCCACTCCTTACATTAAGAGAGTAGAACAAACACTAACATAGTTTCTATCAGCTCAAAGCCATGTCCTTAGGAAAATGATCTCAGCCTCCTTAAAATACCTGTTCAACTGCCAAAAAACTTTACTATTTGTTCCAGCCAAAACCTGACTATAGGCCCCTGACATCTCTTTTCTTAGAGCATTTACTTTAGAAAACTTGTGATTGTAAATCCTTTCTGTCTCTTTGAGATATATCTTCTACAATCCAGGAATGTCTGTTTCGAAGACCTGAGAGACATCCCTTTGAAATTTAATCATCAGGAAAGACAAGCCTCCTGTCTCTCAGTCTCTATGGAAGGGTAGGAGCCTAACTTTGATAAGTACCACTTAGCAAACACAGAGATCTTGATCACATTGATTAACCTTCCCTGCCACACATATTTCCCTCAGTGCTTTTCCTTTAGCACACCATAGCATTTAAAAAGCCTGTTGCCTTTTGTTTCAATGAAGTTGAACTCTATTTATCTGAAGTCTCTCTCCCCTACTGCAGTAGCCTGAATAAAATCTATCTTGCCACCTTTAACAAATTTCTTCTTAATGCCATAAAATAACAAGATCAGAACGGTATAGCAAGGTTGAGACATGCAGTCTCAGGGGTAACAGGGAATAGAAGAAATGGAAGTAGAACCAAGAATATGAAACTCTATTATGTAGGGGGGTCATCTCAACTAATTTTTAATTCAGATGCACTTATTCACATGCATGAGGTTAAAGTGGAAGCATGTGGAAAAAGGACAAGAAGAACACAAAATAAGACTTGGGCACACTGAGAGCCATTTGGTTGTATAGGCTAGTGTTTCAAACTGGGGCTAAACTGAAGGCATCTCAAAGTGTAATGGATAATCTTCAATAAAATACCATAGCCGGCAATCCAGCACCGGCTATAATGGAAAAGAATAAGGAGAGGCTCAAGTCTTTTTATGGCTTGAGGAGTATCTGATAGGTGACCCTGCTCAAAGTGGATTGGCTTTTATTGTGGGCTATTTATATTTTGTGATGAAGGTTAGAGCTTGCTGGGCCACTTAGACATCCAGAATCCTAAGGTCCAACAAAATAGCCTACTCTGACATTACAAAGGTAGGGGATCTTCTCACTTCTTTTTGACTAGCTAAGGAAGTGTCGATGGTGAGTTAAAAACACAGAAGAACCCTACATGATTGGTGCTATGGCAGCCTCCAACTTTCTATTTTCATACTTTTATTCAGAATATACAGAAAGGACTTTAACATTTCTGTGTTTCTACATAAATCTAAAGATCTCTTGCCTCATAACTCTCAATCTCTAGTGGGAAACTCAAAGAGAAATAAGCTAAGATGTGAAAATTAATACTGTTTTGTTCACAAATGCTGGTGGTAATTCTGTACGTGAAAAATACAGACCTCTACCAAACGGGTAACTAATATGATTGTTCTGGAAGTCTAACAAGAAGAAGAAAGAAAAAAGAGGTTTCAAGGAGTTGTAAACTGGGCAAAATGTGAAAGAAATATGTGTAATCTTCTAGAGAGAACAGAAAAAGTTTGTTGTACAGTAGACAGCCTGATGTGCTTTCGATGTGAAGGGCTACTGAGTTTGTCAGCCTGCCACGCCTTTGCTGTGGTTGCTATAGTTTCAGGCATTGTGACTCAACAAACTCTGGTGACATACCCCAGGGTCATAGGCAACAGGGACGAGCCTTGGCCCATCAGTCTCTTCCAACTGCTGACGGGGTGGCAACCAGCTGCAGGTGCCCAAGAACTTGGCACTGCCCAAATCCATCTAAAGGGGCATATCTCCCTTCTTGGTGGCACATTTTCACCCAAAAGTCAACAATAACTTCATTATCAAGGTAATGAGTTTATAAATTTCTTTTTTTTTTTTTTACAATGTTTTAGAATCTGGACTTAGGTTATATCCAAATCACATGAGGGACCTCTACACCTCCCCCTTTCTTTCTAGGCTAGTGATCTCTAGCTCTGGGGAAAAGAAACTCCCTCTTTGAGGGTGAGGGAAGCCTTTTCAAAAATCTTTTCCAGGGCTTTGTAGAAATTTTTGAACGGAGAGCTCCAAAAGATCTTG